>NC_041384.1:715701075-715711752 GCF_002162155.2 Triticum dicoccoides
CCAACAATGACTGAAATAATTCTCACAAGCATGTCTTCACTATTAGCATGATAGTAAAACTCTCAGGCTCCTAAGGCCTTGTACAATGCTAGGTGCTTAGAAAAATAAACCTAGTTTTTTTAAAATACCAGTACCTATTTCTACAGAAGGGACGCTTGTAAGCGGCTATCTTCTACAAATAAACACCGGTGCTTAAAGAACCACCGATTTATTTTTCTAAGTATCTCCTCTAAGCGTCTTGCATTGTACAAAGTCTAAGGCTCCGAACATGTATACTAGCTGAGCTTAATAATGCGTATTCAAACCCTAAAGTTGTGCACTGTTTTTACAATATATGCCGGTAAATATTTGATCAAAATTCTAACTCTCACGTCATCAACTTGTTATATAATCCGAGTGAATCGTACAGACTTTAAAATGACACAACGTGACTACATGGCTACATTCCAGTAGTAGCAGGGAGATAGAAGGCTGCGTAAGGATAAACGGTCTTCAGCTCAGCAGTCTCGTGCACCTTGGTCACCTCCATGGATTTAACACATAGCATGAATATGCCGATCATGGTCCACAGAAACAGGGCATCGCCCTCCTCTGCGACCCCAATGATCTTCACCCGTGGCATAGAAGTAAAACGAGGATCTGTTTTGGAGGACGGCGCCGTAAGCAGACCAGGGAGAATCTCCCTCAGGTCAACTGTCTTGCGCAGCATCCAAGTCTCAGCGTCCAGCTCCAGCGCCCACAGCTTCAGCTCGCACCCCATAACTCCGGCTAGGCCGAGCACGCCGCCACCAACCTCGAGGAGACGCACGTTACCGCGTGTTGGTCGCTGCAACGTGGCCAGGCTCCGTTCGTCCGTGTCAAAGGCAAGGATGCCACGGTCGGTGAGCGGCTGGTACAAGATGTTGCCGACAATGATGCAAGGCTCCGAACGGACTTGCCATGCCAGCGGCAGCTCCGCCGGCGTGCTCCACTGGTTGCTGAGCGAGGAGAAGACACTGGCGATCATGCAGTTCGTCTGCGAGTTCTTGAACACGACGGCCACGCGGAAGGGACTGGCATGGCACCCCATGCCTTGGCCTTTGCCCTCTTCGCCTGTGGCGCAGTCGCAGAGCAGCGCGGCACCGACCTGATTGTTGTCGTCGGGCGCCTCCTCCATGCCAAGTGCTTTAGCTCGAACGAGATGGCGCTCGCCGGTCATAGGGTGCCAGACTAGGAACCGATGATCCCACCCGTCGCTAAGGAGGACGCGGCCGTGGCGGCAGTCCACGATCTGCCAGTCAGTCCTCCGATCACCGAATCCAAGGGCGAAGCTTGCTGGGTTGCCGGCGTGCACGAACCTGTGCGGGAGTTCGTCTGAGTTGTGGAAGAAGCCTAGCGTGGCCGGAGGCCCGCGGTGCTTGCGGTGTAGCTCGCGGAGGAAATCAGGGTCGTTCACGACGCCGCGCCATGTCTTGCACACGACGGCGGCACGCGCCAGCACTTGCGGAAGCGGCGGGAGGCGGTTGAGGATCTCCAGGTGGAGCTCGTCCGGCAGGCTGCCCATGGCGCCGTCTGCGTAGTGCACTTCTCACGCAATTGGATCTGATCGCACGCGCATGAGATCCGTGACGACGTCTTCCGTTTGCGCCCTGCCGTGTTGCCTTCGAAGATGATTTTTCGTTTTATATGTAAGGAGGAAACTGTAGTACCGCATCTACTATATCTAAATAGAAGCTCCCCACTATATGATTATCCTGCCCTTACAATCAGCCACGTCATCTCAAATTCATTCAACCGTTTGATTGACCACGTGTGGCCAGATTTGCATTCAACCTCCAGACCTCCAGTACTCCATCCCCTTGAACGGGGCTTGCCTGCTCCCGTTCGGTACTCCCATCCGTGCTCCCCGCACACCATTTTCTATCCAACGGTTGCCACATATCCTCCTCCTGACGTTCCTTTTTTCAGCTAAAGAAAAAGAAAATAGATCTCGTATTTCCGTGTCCACTGTATCTCCTCTTTCCCCGCATGTATCTGCTTCTCTTCCTCACTCCCTTCAACATCAGAGACGACACGGGATCGAGTCCGGAGGGCGGAGGCAGAGATGTACGAGCAACCCCGTCTTCTCAATCGATCTCCTCCCGTGCGGCCGTGTCGTCCGCTTCTCTTCTCTTCCTGTGGCCGCCCCGTCTCTTTTTCCTTTCGTCGCCTGAGTCGTGGCCCAGACCGGGAGGTTGCCTAGCAAGTGGGACGTCGGCGTTGAGAAACTTCAGTCCGCTGGTTCGTCAGCACCGGCGCGGTGGCGCAACCCACGTCCAGACGCCGGGCCTCTCCCGCCGCAAGACCACCTCCGCCGAGAGGAAGCCGTCGGACTCGTCCGTGCCGTTGTGCGCGTGCCTACAAGGCGCCACGCTGCTACTCTACCTCGGCCTCGACCTCCCCGAGGCGTCGCCATTGTATGATGCCATTTAATTGCTCTCCAGACAAGTTGAAAAATCAAGACAGCCCTCAAGTTATCTCAGTTGCAATCTCATCCAATATTGTGATTTGTAGTAGTACATAGAGTGTTAAACAACCTATATGAAGTATGAACCAAGCTGCGGTTAGGCTTACTTTGCATCAGGAAAAATTACTGAACCAAACCCCTTACTAAAATCATTCGGAATTGTATCCTCATGCCGTTGGGCGATGGGAAGCCTGACAACCTGTAGGTAGGGAAAAGGTAGACTTGCATATCTCAACGGTGCAATAATCAGTGTAGATGGGTGGATTAAGGACTCGCAAGTTGTCCTCAGATGTCAGATGAAAGCTTTTATAAGTACAGATATCGCTAATACCGTTCCTTTTCTAATGGCAGCGAGGTCTTGCAAGCGACGTATAACTGCAAAGCGTGCTTTAAATGGAACCTGGATTAAGCTTTTGGATATTGATGCTATCTCACAACTAGGCGATGAGCGGCATATCTCAAATCGTACTCTCAGAGCCCCAACAACTGCGTCGACCTGAATCACGCCGCGCTCCTCCATGTTGGCGTGCAGCGACAGCGATGCGCCGAAGCTGGCATGGCATCTAACTCCAGCATGGGCGAAGGTCGGCGCCGGGTCGACCTTCCGTTCGCCGTGGTCGTCCTCGTCCACCTCTTCCGCCAGCCGGTCACCACCGCCCAGCCTGACGACGTCCATGCGGCTATGCTCGATGCCGCGACCTCGTGCTACAGACAGGTGGCTGTGGCAGCCAAGTTCACTGCCGTAGTGTCGTCTCTGATGTGGAAGGAGTTAATGCAGGGAAGTACCACACTTGGGGCAGCTGTAACTCAAGATGGCAACGGGGCCCCGTAACCCGCGTCCCCGCGGGTTTTTACCTTATTAGGGGACGGGATGGGCGTCTTTTCATCCCCGCGGGGCTGTTGTTGGGCACATTATACAACCCGACACATTTCGTGGGTTTGCACCCGTTTTGGTAGTCCCCGAACCCAAAACCCGGCAAACCCGGTAAAATACATTTTTTACCAACTAGTGCTCCTGCCCGGCCCAACCCAAAACTACCGAGCCCCCCACCCCCTAGTGTCGAAGGCCAAACAGCCAGTATCGCCCGCTCCTTTCCCCCTCGCTCGAGCCCTCATCTCTCTCTCCCACATAATACCTAACCATAAACCTAGGACCCCAGGCGCCGCCTGGCTCGATCCCATCTCGCAAGATCCGCCGACCACGATCTGCGTCGGCGAGCCTCCTCCCTCCACGTCTTCTCCACTGCCGCCGGTAAGATCTGGAGAAAGGGCGTCGCCACCGGTGACGAACTCAATGGTGGCCTCTTCACGTCCCAAGTCGGGTTGTTTTTTGTTGAAATTTGCTCTAGTTATGCTGCTGAAATGTGCTTATTTTGCTGTTGAAATGTTATTCTTTGTCGCCACTATGTTTGTTTAAATATTTTGATTTTCTCGTGGGTTCCCCGCGGGTTCCCCGAAACCCGATGGGTTTAGGGGACGGGCAGAAAACTAGCCCCGCGCACGGTGATGGGGACGGGGACGGGTTTGCGATTTTCTCGTGGGGATGGGTTTGGGAAGGCAAAACCTGATGGGTTTCGTCCCCGTTGCCATCTGGAGCTGTAACGAGTCAGTACCACTATTCAGATTTTTTGCAAGTCAGTACCACGTTTGAGGCTAGTCATTGCAATACGGACTAAGCCGCGTATAACTCTGTATTGATGCTGTATCTGACAACCCGACCCCACCAGTCAGTTGACCAGCCGCCGAACCGGCTCGGTCGGTCTACCTGGTCGAACCCAACTCCCTCGAACCCAACTCACTCACTCCCCACGAACCCTAGCCCTCGCCCCGCTCGAGCTCTCACCCGCCGATTCGTCGCCGACCGCCACGCATTCCCCTGCCGCCACCGCGCCATGGTCCACGAGGATGAGAGCAGCGACGACTACTCCAGCCTGTAGTATATGAACTCCTCCGACGACGACAGCATGATGTACCGGGTTAGTGGTTTAGCTAGGGTTAGGGTTAGTGTTCCTGCTTTGGGGATTTGATCTTTGATTTGGGGGGTTTTGGTTAATTTTGCTACTACAGATCCCTGCCAGCATTGAAGACCAAGACTACATGGGCATTGAGACTGAAACCATTGTTCCCTGCCAGCACCATGGGCTGCCATGTGAGAGGCGTGTAGCCTTTGAGGGATTTGACACGGGCAGGAGGTTCTTAGCCTGTCCTCTGATAGTAAGATTCTGCACTTTCTATGTTCTGTTTATTAAAATGAGTTGGTAGTAGCCCCACAGTATTTTTAATTAGTAGTAGTTTGGTCCAGTTAGATTATCTTCTTGTGATTGCCATTCTTTATCCAATTACTAGTACTGATGCACTGATGCTCGTCATTGGAGTAGGCATATGTTAATTTAATATGTGGCCAAGAGCTTAGTTTCGAGTGCATAGCATTGTTTAAGCTTTATGAGTGCTTTATAGTTGATGTACTTTTTGTTATGATTAAATAATGTGGCTATGTGATTTGGTTGCCGTGCACATGCTGTGTTGTTCTTCAGTTAGTTAGTTCTGTTGTTCTTTACTTAAGATCATATTCTTTAATTGTAATATTTAGTGTAGTTGTGATGTTCTTTACAATCAAATCTTTTAACAAATATAGGTGCTGAATATATTGCAGGAAGGTCAGAACTGTGGCTCTGTTGAATGGGTTGACCCAGAGTGGCCTCCTACAATGCAGAATGCATTGTTGAAGCTATGGGAAATGTATCAAGATAGTAGGAGTGATAGGAGGAAGGATAACCTCGAGTGTTCACTCACTATTCACCATTTGACAGAAGAAAAAAATAAACTGGAGGCCAACTATGACAAATTAGTTGAAGATGTTCATCAACTTTTGAATGCCCAAGAGGATAGGGTGTCACAACCGGTTTTCCAATAAAAATGTTTATTTAGAAACCAATATTTTGAGTCCAGTATGAGAAAAATCCCCCTTACCGGTAGACAAATTCTTGATACAATAAGCCAGTAGCATAGAATATATTACAGGGTCGAGCTACAGTTGCTTAACCAAATTATTACAAGGACGCCAATAATTATACATAATGGCGGACATGACACAGTGGTGTGGAGGCATACTACTGACTCGAGGATAGGGTGGTGATGGAAAAACACAGCGGGGAGTGAGATACATGACTCTAAAACTGGCATCTCATCGAGCGTCGAGGTGAGGCTCGATGAATTTATTTGGTAGCGGAAGCGGATATAATACAGTGACCAAATCCAGGGTCGCACGAGACTGACTGGGATTCCTCTAGGCGTCGGACTCGCTATCAAATTCTTCATCCATGAGATCGCCTTCGTCAGCATCTGGCCAAATCAACAAGCCAGGTGAGTACTTTAAAAGTACTCACAAGACAGTTCGGACGTAAGATATAACAAATGCATGCATGGATGCATCATGATTAATTTTAACAGTGGCACATTAATTCGTAAAAACAAGACAGGTAAAAAGGGGGTCGGCGGTAGTCCACTCGAAAACCCAACAAAATAACTGTAAACCCAATCGGGTGTCTGAAGCGACACCTCGATAGGAAGATAAATGAATAAAGCACGCCGCAGTCGGGCGTCTAGGCGACACCACATAAAGGGCTTTAAAAAGAAATGCCACAGTCGGGCGTCTGGGCGACGCCACATACAGGGCTTTAAAAGAAATGCCACAGTCGGGCGTCTGAGCGACGCCACATAAAGGACTTTAAAAGAAATGCCGCAGTCGGGCGTCTGAGCGACGCCACATAAAGGGCTTTAAAAGAAATGCCACAGTCGGACGTCTGAGCGACATCGCAGAAAGGGCTTTCATTGAAAATAAAATATAACAATTGCACAGTCGGACGTCTAAGCGACGTCACAGAAAGGGCTTTTACTGAAAGTAAATAATAACAATACCACAGTCGGACGTCTGAGCGACATCACAAAAGGGCTTTTATTCACAAGTAAATAATACTCACGATAAACATTCAATCCATGAAAATAAACAGGTTAGCCCATCCACAGGAATAATCATTTAACCGGACTTAGCACTCATGTGATTCACCGGAGTCTCTGTCATCAAAACTGGCACTTGTCAGGATAAGATAATACTGAACTTGGACATGGAATAGATGATTCAAGGAATATATGACTCTGCAGAGTTTGTACAAAAAATTTTCCCACAGCCAACGGATTTCCGTAGTCACGAAGGACTAGTTCCGTTTACGGTATTTCGGAAGAAAACACAGCTAACCAGTACACACCCATCCTACCTCTCGATGCTAGGAATCACCCTAGACATCGTCCAAGAAAAACTTTTGAGACGGGGAGATCACAATCTCGAATATCATGGGATCAAATTTATATACGCGCGCTCTAAGGGGTGCCCTCCTCTCGGTACCAACCGGAAACACCCATGTCCCCTGACCGGATGACTGGCTTTAATCCAGGTCCATGGAACCATCATCACAGCCTCTCCTTTTTGGTGTGTACCAGGAAAGCGGTTTGCAACTTACTAAGCCATATTCCTTGCGGAAAACATGTGGTAGTACAGGGAAGGAAGAATGGAAGGAACTGGACTGATACGGGTTGACACTGAAGTCATATAGCCTGGCATAAGACTGGCATGCTACAACACTGCCATCTTACCCATCCTCATGCCAGCACATGGCCATGCATACTCACATACATCCACTTATGGATTTTCGAAACTCACTTGCCTCAGCGTTGCATGTAACATGACATTTATCGGTATACTCATCAACATTCCATGAAACTACTTAATGCAAACATGCCAAAACAATCATCATATCAAAAGTTCAAACATGCTTGCCTGGTTCAGAGCAGTCGGAGCCTAGCTCGGTGAAGTTTGCGGTCCCGTCACCTCCTTCAGTATCTATGGCATAAAGAAAATATACGCGCTATCGTGAATATCGTGAGGTGCACAAAAATTTCTCCAAATATTTTTCAAATAAATCTGATAAAAAACTAGACAAAATTTTAAGGAAAACAGAAAAAGAATCAATCAAAAATACTTTTTTGTTAAAAAGTTATAAGGGTTTTGGTCCAGGGACTCATCTGTAATGAAACAGAAAGTTCCCAGGGGCTAGCTTACAAAAACAGAAAACGACTCGAATAAGAATGCACCGGCCCAGCGGGAAAACGCATTTGGCAGAAGACGTTTTCAGAAAACGTTTCGCTTAGAAAGGACAGAGAGGCTGACAGGCGGGTCCCGCCCGTCAGGTTTGAATATTCAAACGGGGCGGCAGAGTTCGACGGTGCCCGAGAGCCGCCGTGGTCGCCGGCGGCGATCCACGGCGAGGTAGGGAGATCGGAGAGTACCTCCGTGTTCAGGGCGCCATTCCGCGTCGGTTGGTGGTGGTGGTGGTCGCCGGTGAGTACCACGTCGACGGCGAGCCTTGCTCCGACGGACGACGGTTCGGGTGGTCGAGGGCCTCGTCGGAGAGAGCTGCGAAGGCCAAATTGACACTGGGGTTAGCTTACTAGGTGCTAGAGGAGGCTATAGACGAGATTTGGGCGCCGGGGGCGGCCTCACCGGAGCGAATCGAGCTGGTGGCCGAGGCGGATCGGGGCGGCCGGAGTTGGGGGAGGAGACCTCCTTGAGGTCCTCCTGGTGGCTTGGCAGGGTCCTGGAGAGGTGCAGTGAAGGTGTGTGCCCGAGGGCGAGCTCAGGGCCCCTTTTTATAGGTGATCCGAGGCGGTGGCCGTGAACGGGGATCTCCAGCGAAGGTTACGGCGGCGCAGAGCTTGGTCGGGGAGTTTAGGGAGTTTGGCGTTAGCGTGGAGGTCCACCGGTTCCATTTAGGTGCTAACCAAGCTTGGATTAGGGTGCTTTGGGCGAGCTCGACGGAACGGGGCGGCGCGGGCCCGTCGGTGGCAGGGAGCACGTTCCGTGCTTGCCGGGCCACGACGACGGTGCCACGGGCGTGCGCTGGCATGGCAGGGACACGTGGAGAGCCAGGGGACGTTGGGCGGCGCCGGGTGGCGTGGCGAGCGGGCTCGTGCCCTCGCTGGCCGCCACAGGAGGCGCAGCCACCGCAGAAGCTTCCAACGCCGGCGAGGCTCGTCGCCACCGACACCTGTGCCCGTCCAAGGGGGCGTGCGGTGCTTTGGCCAGGGAGGAGAGGCCGTGCGCAATGCGCCAGGGGCACTGGTGATGGATGACAAGTCACTGACCAAAAACGACATCGACTGAATTCTGAAAGTCTACGGAAACAGTGCCGGCCAAGTGTTCGACGAAATGATTTTGGCATCTAGGGATTTTTCCTTGAGCTGAAACTTGGTGGGGTGGCCTCTCATTGCACCAGGAGGCTGCCTGAATTTTGGTGGAATATTTGGAGAAGTGTAAATATGAATTTCACCAAATTTGTCAAATCTGGTCCAAACTTGCAGTGAGTGAAATTTGAAATTTTTGAAAAGAACAAGAGTGGATCAAGATGGTTCTAGGTTGTGGGTACTAAGGACTATCCAGGGGAGTTGGTTTGGGATAAAAACTCAAAGGCAATGTGGTACTTGCTTTGAAAATCACTTAGGCTCAAAATAATTGGCAGAGATGATTTGAGAGATAAAATAATTGAAATAAAATCCAAAACTTGTTTGGACTTGTTGAGCCAGAGAATTTAGATTGTTCAAAGGTGGAGGGAGGGATTTTGAGAAGATTTACTATAGGGGACATGGTAAAACCATGGGTGGATTTCAAGATAAGAAAAACCTCAAAATTCACAGAGTTCTTTTTATAAGAAAAAGAATACTTTCCAAAAACATATTTTGAGAAGGGAACCATTAGAGAAATAGTTTTAAATGATCAAACACCATAGTTTGAAGAGGATACAAAAATAAAAATCCTTGCCAAAGAAGTTTTTAAGAGGAAGGTTTTCTGGAAAAAAAAATTAAATGGCCTCTTTTCAAAAACCAACAAAGTTTTTGCTGAAAAACCAAATAAAAATTTTGGAGTGTCACATAGGGTGCTAGATTTCAAATATTTGCAGTCTAAGATGGAGAGTCCAGAGGAGAGGAAAGCTGAGGTGACCGACTCAGTTGTCTCAGATATGAAGACTGAGATGGAGAAGAAAGATGCATAGATATTCAAGCTGCAAGGGAAGTATGAAGTCCTGATGAACCGGACAAAAGCCCAAGGCACTGTCATCAGGAACATGAAGTTCAACCATTTGAAAGAGAAGGAAGTGCATAGTGCAGCCATGAGGAACTTGTAGTTCCAGGTTGAAGAACTAACTAAGTCTATGGAGAAGCTCAAGCAAGAGAATCTGAAGCTGATGCAGGTTGATGATGTCACTAAGTCTCAGGAAGAGCTCACCCAAGAGAATCTGAAGCTGAAGGATCACATTGGTGATCTGAAAAAACGGACATGACAAGCTCACTAAAGACAGGGCTCAGCTCAAGCTTCAGATTGCTGATATGTTGAAGGCAGAGGAGAAGAACAAGCAGAAGATGAAGGGGATCCAGGCCATCTTGGATGAATGAACAAGATGAAGAGGCTGCTTAGCTGAACTTTTGTGAAGTAGTAACAATGGATCTGTTCTGTATGTGTGTATGGTTCTGTAAGAATCTATTAAGTATGTTGAACTCCAGTATGTTGAACTCCAGTTTGAATTATGGGTCTGTTAGAAGTTATGAACTATGTTGAACTCCAGTATGTTGCTGTAAGAATCTATTATGGTTATGTTCTGTGTGGATCTATTAGTTGGAATTATCTTGCTTTCATACATGCTTCATACAATGGTGAAGTTAAGAAGTTTTGTCATCTTTGTTTCATGGATGTAGATAGATAGATAGATAGGTAAATAGATAGATAGAATGGAAAAGCTATATTGGGTTCCGTCGATGTTGACAACCCCTAAAGTCTAAATTTTGGCTATGTTGGGTTCCGTCAACGTCGACAATCCCTAAAGACTACACTTTGGCTATTTTGGGTTCCGTCGACGTCGACAACCCCTAAAGACTAAAACTTTGGCTATGTTGGGTTCCGTCAACGTCGACAACCCCTAAAGACTACACTTTGGCTATATTGGGTTTCGTCGACGTCGACAACCCCTACAGTCTAAATTTTGGCTATGTTGGGTTCCGTCGACGTCGACAATCCCTATAGATTACACTTTGTCTATTTTGGGTTCCGTCGATGTCGACAACCCCTAAAGACTAAAACTTTGGCT
>NC_041384.1:715712294-715731528 GCF_002162155.2 Triticum dicoccoides
GACCACCCCTAAAGACTAAAACTTTGGCTATATTGGGTTTCGTCGATGTTGACAACCCCTAAAGTCTAAAACTTTGGCTATTTTGGGTTCCGTCAACGTCGACAACCCCTAAAGACTAAATTTTGGCTATGTTCGGTTCCGTCGACGTCGACAACCCCTAAAGACTACACTTTGGCTATTTTGGGTTCCGTCGACGTCGACAACCCCTAAAGACTAAAATTTTGGCTATGTTGGGTTCCATCGACGTCGACAACCCATAAAGACTAAAATTTTGGCTATGTTGGGTTCCGTCGACGTCGATAACCCCTAAAGACTAAATTTTGGCTATGTTGGGTTCCGTCGACGTCGACAACCCCTAAAGACTACTCCCTCTGTTCTAAAATAGATGACTCAACTTTGTACTAACTTTAGTACAAAGTTGGGTCATCTATTTTGGAACGGAGGGAGTAAAACTTTGGCTATATTGGGGCATAACTGACATAGTTTAGATTCATGAATAATAACAGATAGAGTACTCTAACAGATAGCATACATAACTTGCCCCTCATCTCTTGGGGCATCACTGATATAGTTTAGAAACATGACTCATACATAATAGAAAGAGTACTCCTCCAGAAAGCATGTCAACCCAAAATGATAACTGTTTTGAAACATAAATAACTTGCCCCCTCATATCCTTGTCATAACTGACATAGTTTAGAAACATGAGACATGACAGTTAGGTATTTCCACTTGCAGTAAAAAAGGCGATCCATCCAGTATGACTTGTAGGGCCAGCAGAAGTGGAAGCACTAGAAGTGGAACTCCCAGCAGCAGCTCTTGGTGCAGAGAATGGCCTTGAATGCCTTGCAGCACCATGCCTTGCATAAGGATGTGCTCTTCCTGGTGTAGCCTGTGCTCTTGCTGGTGCTCTTGCTGGTGCTCTTGCTGGTGCAGCCTGTGCTCTTGCTGGTGCTCTTCCTGGTGCAACCTGTGCTCTTGCTGGTGCTCTTGCTGGTGCTGCCTGTGCTTCATCAACATTCCTTGATCTTCTAGATGCCTTGCAAAAATGAAGGAAACATGAAGAGAAGGAAACATACAATAAATACAAAACATATATAGTACTAGTTAACAAGGTTCTTACCACATGCTTATTTTTTTTCTCAAAGCCAACTCTGGTTTCAATTGTTTGCTGCAGCTGGTATATCTATGGCCTTGGAGCCCACAGTTGTTGCATGTTATAGTGGCCATTCTTGAACTCTCTTTTGGCTTTGGAACCTCAAATCTGCCCTTTATCCTCTTCTCTTTCCTTCTTCCCTTCTTCACATGAAATTTAGGTGGCTCTATGTCTGGTGCAGTTGTCTTTGTCCAATCATGTTTACCAGGAACATGATATATCATTGGTTCATATGCTGCTAGGTAAAATGGTTTTTTGAAGAATTTGCACACATAGTCCTCTAGAAACCTTTTTGCCTTGTTAATTGTTGATATTGCATGGTTGCATGGTGTGCCACTCAGGTCCCACTTTGTGCAACCACATGTATGAAGTTCCAAGTTGACAGCATGTGTTTGCTGCCCACTGGTTACTTGCCATAGATTAACACCAGCTTGAATGGGTTTACAGAATCTGGCCCTTTCCTTTTCTACCTCTAACTTCTTAGCATAATGGGGTGTGATCTCCCACAGAGCTGCCTTTCCACTCTCTCTATTCCTATGCCACCTCACCATCTGCTTATTCTTAATACCATCAATCATAGTCCTAATGGTTTTTTTCCTAAAATCAAGGATGTACTTGTTGAACACCTCAGATAGGTTGTTAACAACCAAGTCTGTCTTACAGTTTGTATCAAAAGAATGCCTAGCCCAGAATCTTGCAGGTATTCCACTCAGCCACTTCCAAGCTTCCTCACTCTCATTTTTTAGATCATTCATTGCAATGTCAAACTTGTGTTGGTTATAAGCATAACTAGCATTATCCATGCATTTCTTAAGATCTTCTCCCCTTACCCAGCATTCTGGAAGTTTGCATACAAGTGCCTAAGGCAAAATCTTTGGTGGCAGTTTGGAAATACTTGATTAATTGCATTTAGTAGGCCCTGTTGACATAGCATATCATACTAAGCTACTGACATCATAGTATAAGGACCAAATTTTCATAAAGATAAACAAGGGGATGCATTCATACCTTCTGTTTATCAGACATGATAGTATAAGTTCCAAATTGTCCAACTTTCTCCTCCTAGACATATCTTAAGTTGGTGCAGAAACCAACACCAATTTGCTGTATCCTCTTGTCCAACAATACCAAATGCCAGTGGGAAAATGTTGTTGTTGCCATCTCTACCAGTGGCAGCAAGTATTTGAGCTCCAGTGGTGAGCTTAATAAAGCAGCCATCAACACCTATATTGCATTTGTAAGATCAAATTCAGTAACTATATGAGACTATCAAACTATTCTATATATGTCATCTACAAGAATGGATACACAATTCTATATATGTCATATAAAAGCAATGAGCAAGTTCATTCACTATATAACACTACTAAACATACTTAAGCTGTACATGTCACTAACCTACTAAATAAAGCACTAAAATAAAGCATATAAAACATGTCACTAACCTATGAATGGTCTGCATCCACTAAGAAAGCCCTCCCTTACTCCATTGATGCAGAAGAACATAGCATGAAACCTTGGTCCTGGATGTGGTATTTTTGTAGTAGGTTTTGGAGTTATAGTTGTAACTATAACTCTACTCCCAGGGTTTGTATCCATGATTGTTTGAGCATAGTCCCTCAGCCTGGGATACTGTTTCTTGTGCTCTCCTAAAACAGCCTCTACAGCAAGGTTTTTGGCCCTATAGGCCATGTGCTTGGGCACATCAACACCATACTTCTCATTGCAGTTGTCAATCAGAGTCAAAATACTTGTGTTTGGATCAGACCTAAACAGTGACTCATATGTCTGTGCAAGCCACTTTGCACTAACCCTTCATGTCTCTGTACTGCTAGGGCAAGTGTGCTACAACCTCATTTTTTTTATTGAAAATGTCTTCTCCCCTTTGATAACTGCTGCAACTATGAAGAACTGACAATGCTCTTGTTTGCAGCAAACAATTATCCTTTTGTCTGAGTTTCTATGATACCTGAAATTTCTGGCCTGTGTAATGTGCAAGCTCAATAGAGCATCTCTGAATTGTTGCTGATTTTTGAAACACATGTGCATACATAACTGTTGATGTGGTTGCTCCAGTTTTTCATTATACCATATCCTAGCTGGCCTTTTCAATGCCCTACTCTTCCTTCTTTTTGGTAGGACAAATGCTAGTGGCTCAAATTGATCATCTTCACTATCCAATAGCAACCCAGTATCTTCTTCATCTGATGATGGTCTGAAATCTGGTTTCAATTCCTCTAACACATTAGAATGTGTCCTACTGGTGGGCCCTCTCCTAACTGGCAGCTTTTGCCTCTTTTTACCAGCTGCTTTCATGGGTGGTTCCTTCTCCTTCTTAGAATCTTCCTCCTCATCCTCCTCAATCTCAAACAACTCCTCAACCTCAGTGTCACCCTCATAGTGTAGTTGTTCCTTATCTGAATGTTCATCTGTTTCTTCATCTGAATCTTCATCCTCTTCTAGTTCTTCATCTGCTAGCCTCTTTCCCTCTATTATCTCTGTGTCTTCAGCAATCCTGTACTTCTTCATGCAGAAAGGGTTGTTGTCACCGTCATATGCCCCTTGAGAGTCATCACTACTCTTATATCCCTCCTCTTCCTCTTCTTCCATCACAGATTTGAGCTTTCTTAAGCTGACATTTCTGCTCTCTTGTGTGCACATACCAGTAGGTTGTACTAGTGCACTACGGTTGCTTCTTTGGCTCTCATAAACAACAACATTATCATTAACAGCAAGCACAGGAGGATCTCTCAGATCATACACAACAGGTTCTTGATATAAAACTGTGGCTAATTTTTCCTCACTAACATGAGATGCAGTACTGACAAATGATGTGGCCCTGACTAACAAGTTCAGAACTAAACTGTCCTCATTCTGCTTCTTAATTTCCTGCAACTTGATGTTTGTGTCTATCAAATCTAGGCCATGCTCTCTCTGCACTCGTATGCCTGTATTACCCATGTGGTACAATTCATCACTAAAGTTAAATCCTTGTCTTCGCATCAGTGCATACAAATTCAAATATGTGACATCTGAGTTGCATATCTTCCTATCCAAATTATGCTGAGCATCAAAATGAATCCTAACATCCCAAACAGCATCATCCAAACTGCAATGGACAACAAAATTGCACATTTTCAGTTCAGTAAACCTAACCCTAGCCCGAATCATGGCACAGAGAGTAGAGAGGGAGAGGAGAGAGCACTTACAGCAGGCCACCCAATCCATGGCTCCAGTGATGGCTCGTGGTAGGGTTGTCCACCCAGTTCTCAGCCAGCCGCAGCCGCTGCTCCATGGACAGTGGCGCCTCCATGCCCTCGTCGTCGTCGCTGTAGTAACCTGACGAACTGGACTCCCCACCCTCGACTTCGATTCCCCTGTGCGCATCGCTCCCGAGTCTGGGGAGGTCTCCGTACTTGCCCACAACGCCACCGCTGCTCCGGCCACCGTCACCGCCGCCGCCGCCGCCCAGACTAGCCATCGCGAGGAGAGGGAGAGGGAGAGGGAGAGGAGAGAACTGCTAGGGTTCGACCGAGCCAAGACCGACCAAGCCGGGTCCGACCGAGCCAGCCGAGCGTCGCACCGGTTCGGCGGCTGGTCAACTGACTGGTGGGGTCGGGTTGTCAGATACAGCATCAATACAGAGTTATACGCGGCTTAGCCCGTATTGCAACGACTAGCCTCAAACGTGGTGCTGACTTACAAAAAATCTGAATAGTGGTACTGACTCGTCACAACTGCCCCAAGTGTGGTACTTCCCTGCAATTAACTCATGTGGAAGGGAATGAGGAAGAGAAGCAGATACGTGCTGGGAAAGAGGAGATACGTTGGACACAGAAATACGAGATCTATTTTCATTTTCTTTCGCTGAAGAAAGGAACGTCAGGAGGAGGATATGTGGTAACCGTTGGATAGAAAATGGTGTGCGGGGAGCACGGATAGGAGCACCGAACGGGAGCAGGCAAGCCCTGTCCGTCCCATCCCCTTGGTCCGCTCCACCATCCTCCGCCTTCCTCGCTCCTCACCTCCCAAAACAATAACGCTACCAACACAGCCGCCAGATCGTGTAGTGCCTTCCCGTTCCCCTTCCACTTCTCCTACTCCTACTTTAATTCCCACCCACTGGCCTCCCTGTTCCTGTTCTTGATTCGCCTAATAAATCTGCCAGAGGTGTGAGATGCGCGCCCCTCCCGTGCTCGGCAGTCCATGCCAAATCGGCAGCCGCTCTGCCGATTCGAGATGCAGACCAGAAGGATAGGGCATCTAGCAGCTGTGAGGGAGAGAGAGGGCAAAGGTGCGTCACTGCGGCTGTGTCGACTATGAGGGAGAGGAAGGCAATGGAGCATGGCGGCGGCTGTGTCGATTGGAGAGACATGAGAGTGTGTTGCGGCCATCTCCGTGTCAAAGATGATGGACACATAATGCTGAGTGATAAAATTCTTCTGGTATTTATCTCTAATTCCTTCCAACTGTTTCAACCACCAGTTCGTGTCCTACGAACAATTGCCGCCTCATACTCCCGGTATCTCTATTTGGTCCTTCAGGTCACTCCCGTGCTGCATACCGTCTCCCTCCGCGCATCTTCCAACCACGTGTGTACCTACAGACCTGGTCAACGTAATCACCCTCCTTCTCTCAACCTAGCCATGCGTGCTGATCGGATCATGCCAAGGAGACTCAAGTCCCTAGCATTTTTTGTTTTATTGGTACGTATACGTTCTATTTGAGTAATCTTATCTCTGGATGACAGGGGACGCTATGAGCAAAGTAGCATAAAGCCTTATTATAGGCTTTATCATTCCAAGTGCTATCCATGTGATTCGCCATCCTTTGATGAAAACAGAAATAAAATTATTATGTTCCACCTGATGCTCTGTGCAATTCAGTGAGCTTAGATGACAGTGCAGTTGATAATAAGTAGTAATTGATCCAATTGTCAATTGCTACTCTATGAAATTAGTCATGTTTCGGTGCCAATGTAATAGTGAACATAATCTGCTATGTAATTTGATACATTTGAAGGATATGAATACTCATCAACTCTTTGTCCTCTCTTTTCTTCTCTTGCGTCCAGACCTGCTGATGGGTTTGTGTTGTAATGTTGATATGGCCATGTGAGTCACGGTCTCATGGGGGAGATGCTGGAGCTCAGTCACAGAGAGATCTGCATCGAGGTAGACATATACAGTATGTGTATATCAAGTGGATTTTCCGTAGAGGAGCATGCCCAGGTAGCACGTATGCTAGGAAGTATCATTTGTAATGGACGCTAACAAGTATTACCTTACTACAGAAGCGCCAACTTGAATTGTTACTTTTGAGATACCATGCTAAAAGCTATAAATTTCCGCAGCAACGCGCGGGGTATCATCTAGTGTTATATTGTTTGACACGATCTCTTGTCCTATAAATTCCATCCCAAGTTGACCACGTTACAAGTTTTCTCAAAATTATAGCAATTTTGCTAAAACACATCCAGATGTGGCATAAGTATTACACATGTAAGTCTTATGTCATTTTTTTTAAAACCCCACCCATATATTAATTAATTTAGAATGTTCATACAATCATTCATTACAACATCTGCCACACAGGCCGGAGCACTATTAATAAGAACACCGTCGGACTTATTATTAAATCTAAACTTAGCTAACTCGTGCGCCACCATATTAGCTTCCCTGCTAATCTTGGAAATCTTTACATTCGCCAGCATCTTTGAAATACTTAATGCTTACTTCTTGAGGTCAACCATGAGAGATCTGTCAAAACTGTTTTTTCCTAGAACACCAACCAAAAAAGAACAATCAATTTCTAATATAATGGGTTTGTGAAGGCACTAGTAGAAAACAGGGCTATGGTCCAGGCCGGCTCAACCCATTAGTCCCGGTTCAGTGTAGAATCGGGACCAATGTGGGCATTGGTCCCGGTTCGTGAGCCCAGGGGGGCGGTTGGGCCACGTGGGCCATTGGTCCCGGTTCGTCTGGACCTTTTGGTCCCGGTTGGTGGGACGAACCGGGACCAATGGGCCTCGCTCCTGGCCCACCACCATTGGTCCCGGTTGGTGGCTTGAACCGGGACCAAAGGCTCCCCTTTAGTCCCGGTTCATGCCACCAACCGGGACAAATGAGGTGCCTATATATACCCCCTCGCGCAAGAGCAGAGCACAGTGCTCTGTTTTTTCTGGCCGAGGGGGAGAGGGCTTTGTAGTGCTCTAGCTCACCTCCTATGCACATGAGGTGTTCGATGGAATGCCCGAGCCACACTACTTAAGCTTTCTCCTCTCGAAGCTCGACCTCCAAGCTCCATTTTCCTCGAGATTTGTACACTTCTATTAATTTGGACACTTAATTATATATAATGCACGCAGATGAACCGGCAATGGATGTACGATGACAGACACACCCGCGAGTACATTAAGGGCATGCATGAGTTTCTCGATGCGGCTGAGGCAAACAAGCAGAATGGTTTTATGTGTTGTCCATGCACTGAATGTGGGAATACGAGGTCTTACGCTAACCGGAAAATCCTTCACTCCCACCTGCTTTACAAGGGTTTCATGCCACACTATAATGTTTGGACGAGGCACGGAGAAATAGGGGTTATGATGGAAGACGGCGAAGAAGAAGAGTACGATGACAACTATGTGCCCCCTGAATACGGTGATGCTGCAACGGGGGGAGCTGGTGAAGATCAAGAGGAACCAGACGATGTGCCCAATGATGCTGCCACGGACGAAGCTGCTGAAGATCAAGAGGAACCAGACGATGTGCCCGATGATGATGATCTCCGCCGGGTCATTGTCGATGCAAGGACGCAATGCATTAGTCAAAAGGAGAAGCTGAAGTTCGATCGCATGTTAGAGGATCACAAAAAAGGGTTATAACCCAATTGCGAAGATGGCAACACAAAGCTCGGTACCGTACTGGAATTGCTGCAGTGGAAGGCAGAGAATGCTGTGGCTGACAAAGGATTTGAGAAGCTACTGAAAATATTGAAGAAGTAGATTCCAAAGGATAACGAATTGCCCGGCAGTACATACGCAGCAAAGAAGGTCGTATGCTCTCTAGGATTGGAGGTGGAGAAGATACATGCATTCCCTAATGACTGCATCCTCTACCGCGGTGCATACAAGGATCTGAACGCATGCCCGGTATGCGGTGCGTTGCGGTATAAGATCAGACGAGATGACCCTGGTGATGTTGACGGCGAGCCCCTCAGGAAGAGGGTTCCTGCGAAGGTGATGTGGTATGCTCCTATAATACCACGGTTGAAACGTCTGTTCAGAAACGAAGAGCATGCCAAGTTGATGCGATGGCACAGTGAGAACAGAAAGAAAGATGGGAAGTTGAGAGCACCCGCTGACGGGTCATAGTGGAGAAAAATCGAGAGATAGTACTGGGATGAGTTTGCAAAGGACCCAAGGAATGTATGGTTTGCTTTAAGCGCGGATGGCATTAATCCTTTCGGGGAGCAGAGCAGCAATCACAGCACCTGGCTCGTGACTCTATGTATGTATAACTTTCCTCCTTGGATGTGCATGAAGCGGAAGTTCATTATGATGCCAGTTCTCATCCAAGGCCCTAAGCAACCCGGCAACGAAATTGATGTGTACCTAAGGCCATTAGTTGAAGAACTTTTACAGCTGTGGAATGGAAACGGTGTACGTACGTGGGATGAGCACAGACAGGAGGAATTTAACCTTAAGGCGTTGCTGTTCGTGACCATCAACGATTGGCCCGCTCTCAGTAACCTTTCAGGACAGACAAACAAAGGATATCACGCATGCACGCACTGTTTAGATGACACTAAAAGTATATACCTGGACAAATGCAGGAAGAATGTGTACCTGGGCCATCGTCGATTTCTTCCGACCAACCATCAATGTCGAAAGAAAGGCAAGCATTTCAAAGGCGAGGCAGATCACCGGAAGAAGCCCGCCATGCGCACCGGTGATCACGTGCTTGCTATGGTCAATGATTTACACTACGTAATCTTTGGAAAGGGTCCCGGTGGACTAGCTGTTCCGAATGACGCTGAGGGACACGCACCCATGTGGAAGAAGAAATCTATATTTTGGGACCTACCCTACTGGAAAGACCTAGAGGTCCGCTCCTCAATCGACGTGATGCACGTGACGAAGAACCTTTGCGTGAACCTGCTAGGCTTCTTGGGCGTGTATGGGAAGACAAAAGATACACCTGAGGCACGAGAGGACCTGCAACGTTTGCACGAAAAAGACGGCATGCCTCCGAAGCAGTATAAAGGTCCTGCCAGCTACGCTCTTACGAAAGAAGAGAAAGAAATCTTCTTTGAATGCCTGCTCAGTATGATGGTCACGACTGGCTTCTCGTCGAATATAAAGGGAATAATAAATATGCCAGAGAAAAAGTTTCAGAACCTAAAGTCTCATGACTGCCACGTGATTATGACGCAACTGCTTCCGGTTGCATTGAGGGGGCTTCTACCGAAAAACGTCCGATTAGCCATTGTGAAGCTATGTGCATTCCTCAATGCAATCTCTCAGAAGGTGATCGATCCAGAAATCGTACCAAGGCTAAGGAGTGATGTGGCGCAATGTCTTGTCAGTTTCGAGCTGGTGTTCCCACCATCCTTCTTCAATATCATGAAACACGTCCTAGTTCATCTAGTCGACGAGATTGTCATCCTGGGCCCCGTATTTTTACACAATATGTTCCCCTTTGAGAGGTTCATGGGAGTCCTAAAGAAATATGTCCGTAACCGCGCTAGGCCAGAAGGAAGCATCTCCATGGGCCATCAAACAGAGGATGTTATCGGGTTTTGTGTTGACTTCATTCCTGGCCTTAACAAGATAGGTCTCCCTAAATCGCGGTATGAGGGGAGACTGACTGGAAAAGGCACTCTTGGAAGAGACTCAATAATATGCAGGGACGGATATTCTTGGTCTCAAGCACACTACACAGTTCTATAGAACTCTACCTTGCTGACCCCGTATGTCGATGAACACAAGAACAGTCTGCACTCCAAACACCCGGAGCAGTGCGACGACTGGATTACATGTGAACACATCAGGACTTTCAGCAGTTGGTTGGAAACACGTCTCAGAGGTGACAACACTGTTTGTGATGAGTTGTACTTGTTGTCTAGGGGACCATCTTTGACTGTATTGACTTACAAAGGATACGAGATAAATGGGAATACATTTTACACGATCGCCCAAGATCAAAAGAGCACCAACCAAAATAGCGGTGTCCGCTTTGATGCAGCAACCGAGAGCGGAAAGGACACATATTATGGTTACATAGTGGACATATGGGAACTTGACTACGGACCTGATTTTAAGGTCCCTTTGTTTAAGTGCAAATTGGTCAATCTGTTAGGCGGCGGGGTACAGGTAGACCCATAGTACGGAATGACAACAGTGGATCTGAAAAATCTTGGGTACACTGACGAACCGTTCGTCCTAGCCAATGATGTGGCACAGGTTATCTATGTGAAGGACATGTCTACCAAACCGAGAAAAAGAAAAGATAAGGAAGCGAATACATCATACGATGAGCCAAAGCGCCACATAGTTCTTTCAGGAAAAAGGGACATCCTGGGAGTGGACGGCAAGACAGACATGTCTGAAGATTATGAAAAGTTTCATGAAATTCCTCCCTTCAATGTCAAGGCTGACCCAAGCATCCTGATAAACAATGAAGATTATCCATGGTTACGGCGCAATAAGCAAATGACACAAGCGAAGAAAAAGTGAAGACTTTCTCCCGCAATAAGCAAATGCTATGTGGGTGAAATTATGATACCATCCCAACTTTGATGTCTTATGGTTCGAAACTTTGATACTTCGAAAGTGATTGTCCATTTTGTACACGAAGTGCATCAAGTTTTTGTCGTAACCCTCTCTACTTTTTGGAACATGCTATGTGGGTGAAATGACGATACCATCCCAACTTTCAACCTTTTCAGAGTTCATTTTGAAATGCTTTCCAATTTCAGAGTCATTTAGCTCAAAGAATGAATTAATAGCAAACAGAATGAACTACAAAACTTTTATGAAAATAAAAACAATCAATTAAAATATTATGTTATGATCAACTAAAATAAAACTATAATATTCTTCAATAGCAAAAAGAATATATTTTTTGTGACCTAAAATCAAACTATAAGTATTTAATTGTAAGTATAAATAAAAAATAAATAGCAAAGAAGAAAAAAATTCTATTTTTATAGTAAAGTTATTCATAAACTAGTGATTCACACAAATTTTTAAAAATTCAAATTTAAACTATTCAAAATTTAAAACTAATGGCACTAACAGAAAGTTTATAATTTTTGTGACCTAAAATCAAACTATAAGTATTTAATTGTAAGTATAAATAAAAAATAAATAGCAAAGAAGAAAAAAAATCTATTTTTATAGTAAAGTTATTCATAAACTATTGATTCACACAAAATTTTAAAAATTCAAATTTAAACTATTCAAAATTTAAAACTAATGGCACTAACAGAAAGTTTATAATTTTTGTGACATAGGGCAAAAAGAAATCACTAAAAAACTGTAAGTATTTAGTTTTAAGTAGAAATAAAAAAATAAAAAACCAAAAAATGTAGAAATAAAAAAGAAAAAACCAAAAAAAATGCCACCTACTGGGCCTCCACGGCCTGAATACGACTAGAAACCCTACATGGGCCAGGAATTAGGCCCGCAGAGGCCCAATAGGCCCACATGTAGTAGCAAGTTTAGGCCCGAAAGCCTACATTAGAGAGGAGCTCGAATGGGGAGGCACGGCAGCGCTTATAAACCAGTGCCGGCGCCCTTCTGCTAGCGATGTGGGACTAAACTTTTGGGCGCTGGCAGCACAAGGACATTGGTCCCGGTTGGTGGCACCAACCGGGACTAAAGGGGGGCAATGGTGGCACCAACCGTGACCAATGCCCCCTTTAGTCCCGGTTGGTGCCACCAACCGGGACCAAAGGCCGCCGCTTCCCGCCCTTTGGGCTGCCGAAAATTGGCCTTTGGTCCCGGTTGGTGGCACCAACCGGGACTAAAGGGGGGCATTGGTCCCGGTTTGTGCCACGAACCGGGACCAATGCTCTTGCTATATATACAACACTTGTGAAATTCTCGATTCAGTTCGATCGATCTCCTCGTCCTGTCCTTCGACGACGCCGCCAGGCTGCTCCTCGTCCTTGTCGCCGCAGAGCCCTCCGTGAGCCCGCGCCGTCCTCGTCGCCGGCATCCCTGAGCCCGCCGCCCTCGTCCCCGCCGCCGCGTGCCTCCCCGAGCCCGCCTCCTTGTCCCCGGCTGTCACCGCGTGCCGCACGGCCCGAGGCTACCGTCCCCGTCACCGCGTGCCGCCCCGAGCCCGCCGTGCTCGTCGTCGGACTCCAGCCGTCGCCGCCCCCTCAAAGTGAGCCCCCCTCTCGAGTGCCACTCTTGCGCCCGAGCGCCCTTGCTCCACCCCTGCTCCATGGTCGCCGGCGGCCCTGATGCATTCAAGAGTAGAAGGAGAGGAGAAGTGGAGCAGCAGCAACGCGCTGTCCACTTTTCTGAATTTTTTGGAACAGGAGGAATTTTTTGTCCATATAGAAGGTGTTTGATGAAATGCTAGATGGCTTTGGGCATTTTTGGAATTTTTAAAAAAAAATTGTGGTGAGGTACTGATGCTAGACAAAGGCGATGGCAAAATTTCAGAATTTTTGGAGAGGTTTAGAATAGGTTTTCAACAAGTTATTTGAATCTGATTCAAATTTCATTTGAATGAAATTTGAAAATTTTGAACTATGGATCAGAATATGCTAAATATGTCAAAAATGTTTTTTTATATGATGTTTTTTTTCATATATGTATTCATTTTTTTATTTAGGTTGTTAATTAGTAGATATCATTAGGTTAGTGTAGAGGAAAAAGTAAAATAAGGAAAAGGAAGAAAAGAGGAAGAAGGAAGAAGAAGAAGAAGAAAAGGAAGGAGTGGAAAAAGGAAAATAAGAAGAGGAAGGCTTCTTTTTTTTTCTTCGATCTTCTCCTCTATTTTGTTCATGGATATATGCTAAAGAAAACGAGGGGGGTGATAGATGATGATGAGGGGTCGAGAGTGGGACGAGAGGTCGAGAGGTGTCGAGGGGAGAAAAAATATGTTATCAGGGACGAGGGTCATCGAGGGGTCGAGAGAGGGACGAGGGGTCGAGAGAACTAAATAAGAAGAAGAAGAGGAGAGGAAGAAGAGGAGAAATAAATAAGAAGAAGAAAAAAGAAGAAAAAGAAGAGGAGAAGAAGAAAGGAATAGTGGAGAAGAAGAAAAAATAGAATTATTCTTCTTCTCCTCTAGCTATTCCCCCTCCCCGATAATTTCAACATGAGCGGAGAGGTCGATATAGCCCCTCCCCGACAACATGAGAGAGGGACGAGGGGTCGAGATAACTAAATAAGATGATGATGTTTATGATGTTTTTTTCCTATTGATGATATGATGATGTTGATGATGTTTTTTTCCTGTTGATGATATGATGATGTTTTTTTCTGTTGATGATATGATGATGTTTTTTTCTGTTGATGATATATATGATGATGTTTTTTTTTCATATATGCATTTTTTCATATATATGATGATGTTAGTGGAGAGGAAAAAGTAAAATAAGGAAATGGAAAATAAGTAGAGAAAGAAGGAGAAGAAGAAGGAGAAGACGAGGAGAGGAAGAAAAGGAAGAGGAGAAGAAGAAAGGAATAGAGGAGAAGAAGAGAAAATTAGAATATATATTCTATTTTCTCTTTTCTCCTCTATTCCTTTCTTCTTCTCTTCTTTTTTCTTCTTCTTCTTCCTCTTTATTTTATCGGGAACGAGGGTCGTCGAGAGGTCGAGGAGCGGTAGAGGAGAAACCCTAAATAGAAAGTATCGTCGGTGTGAGATACATGTACCGTCGGTGTCGGACACTACACCCACATCCCACAAGTGGCGCGGGCTTCGAGCCCACGTCACTTGTGGGACGTGGATGTAGTGTCTGACACCGAAGGCCACATGTATCGCACACCCACGATACTTGCTAGCTATTTAGGGTTTCCTGTACTGAAAAGAAGAGGAGAAATAAATAAGAAGAAGAAAAAAGAAGAAAAAGAAGAGGAGAAGAAGAAAGGAATAGTGGAGAAGAAGAGAAAATAGAATATATTCTATTTTCTCTTTTCTCCACTATTCCTTTCTTCTTCTCCTCTTTTTTTTCTTCTTTTCTTCTTCTTCTTCTTCTTCTTCTTCTTCTTCTTCTTCTTCTTCTTCTTCTTCTTATTAGCCGGAAGTAGAGAGAGGTTTCCTAGTGTCAAAGTATTGAAGAAATCCATGCCTTCATCATTAGCCGGAAGTAACCAGGGCATGTTGGTAGGAAGTTCTGCAAAGTTATTCTGGAATGGAGTCCCGGATAGAATAATCCGCCTTTTGGTACGAATTCAGCAAAGGCCTTCCAAATAGCGATATTCGGAAGGCTCTTGCTGAACTTTGTACCAAAAAGCGTATTATCCTATCTGGGACTCCGTTCCAGAACAACTTTGAAGAGCTTCGTACCATCATGCACATGTTACTTTCGCCTAATGATGAAGACATGGTTTTGTTGAATCCCTTGACACTAGGCAACCTCCCAACCCCTCGGCGATCCTATCGAACATGAGAGGAAGAAGAGGATAAAAAAAGAAGAGGAAGAAGAAAAAAAGAGAGGAGAAGAAAGAATAGAGGAGATCTTCTCCTCTATTCTTTCTTCTCCTCTTATTTTTCTTCTTCTTCCTCTTTTTTTTATCGGGAACGAGGGTCGTCGAGGGACATAGATGTAGTGTCGTCGTTGTCGATATATACCCCCTCCCGATAGCTTACTATGATTAGGTAGCTAGTTCTACGTTTGGCACTAATATATCCTAATATATACATCTGTCATTTTTGAATAATAATTGCCATGTTGTAAATATTTGTAGAAACTATGGACACCGCCCTAGACGAAGCAACAAAAGAAGCGTTGTTGAGGGATATAATCGCAGAAGAAAGTGATGCCATCTTGTTGTTTCTCAACGAAACCGATGGTCTAGAAGGAGAGGGTGAACAAGCTGGCTACGTTGACCTAATGCCGGTGCAAGAAGAAGAACATGAGGACGGCTCCGGTGACCCAATGCCGGTGCAAGAAGGAGACCGTGATGACGGCTCCGGTGACCGAACCGAGTCCGGCCAGGTATATATATTAGTTAAGCCTATGCTGACTAGCTGATTGATGCATTGTTATTTTTTCTAGCCCTCCGAATCAAGCACAACTTCGGTAAAGAGACGAGGCCTGAAGAAAAAGTTGAGCTCGGATGAAAAGTTTGAGATCATAGCAATCGCGCCCGACGGCCAACTTATTGAACCCCTCCGGACAAAGAGCGCATTTGTTGCTCAGTGCGGGGTTCTGGTTAGGGACAAGATCCCGATAAGCATCCAGCAATGGTTTAAGCCGGCTACAGAAGACCCTGGGGTGTCTTGTGTCAATGATATGCAGAAAAATGATCTTTGGACTGAGCTGAAGTCAAATTTCACCCTACCACCTAAGGATAATCCAGAGAACCCAGTTAAAGAGAAATTAATAAAGTCTTTTGCGCTGAAGAGGATGGCAGAACTATTCAGGAGGTGGAAGAAAGAGCTGAATAAGTTTGTCGAAAATAATGAGACACCAGAATTCAAGGGCAGATATGAGCAGATCAGAGATCACTGGCCCGCATTTGTGGCCCACAAGACATCAGAAAAGAGTGAGAAGATGTTGGCGACAAACAAGAAAAATGCTGCGAAGAAGAAGCTTCACCATCGCATGGGGTCAGGTGGCTACCTCGTAGCCCGGCCTAAGTGGTCCAAGACTGAGAATGATCTGGTTCATAAAGGGATCGAACCAGAGACAATTAACTGGCCAGACCGTTGCCGGACTTGGTTCTTCGGGGCTGGCGGAACACTGGACCCTGTAACAGGGAAGTGCATTTGGACGAACGATCAAATGGACATACCAGTCAGTAAGCTTAAGCAGTATATCGAAGCAGCGCAGGAAGGGACGTTCTTTCCAGACAGAGAGAACGACGAGCTCACAATGGCCCTCGGGAATCCTGAGCACCCTGGACGGACACGAGGCACGCCAGGCTCCATTCCGTGGAAGGTTGGGTTTCCGGACGCAGGCGGTTACAAATCCCATGAGAGGAGGAAAAAAGTGCAGCAGACCCAAATACAGGCGCTGCAAGCAAGGGTAGATGCGATAGAGGAACGAGAAGCAAATCGTAGCAAACGTACTGCCGAAGCCTCCCCCAAAGCTACCCCGCCATCTCAGCGTAGAAGCAGCGTGGCTTCCACCGAGCTGCTTCAGCTGGAGCATGCCTTGACGGCTCCTGCCAGCTATCCCGTGGATGCTATAATGGAGTCTCAAAACTGCCACCTTATGACGCAATGGATGAATTTGAAGGTCAAGGCGGCTGTTGACTCTGTTTATCCTACTGAACCCGGCACAACTTTTCACTGCCGGCCGATTCCAGAAGGATATGCTAGGGTGATGGTGGATGAGATAACGTTGGGATTTGAGGACCTCCAGCTTGACCACCCTACCGGTGAAGGGGAGACTCGGCTGGGGTCTGCTCTGAAGACTCCATGCCTATGGCGGAAGGAGCTCATCAACCTTCCGAACTGGACGCCACTGCCTCCTCCTCCTCCTCCGGCGAGTCAGGACACTCCGCCTCCACCGCCTCCTCCTCCGGCGAGTGACGATCAGGGCCCTCGGTCGGCTCCTTCTCTGGCGCGTGGCGGCACTCCGCCTCCTTCTCCGCCTGCGCCGACGCACCCGAGCAGCCAGCCTCCTCCTTCTCCGCCGCGTCAGCAAGGGCGGAAGATACCTGCCGCCACTCCAGCTGCTCCGGCGCGTCATAGTCCTTCTCCTCCGCCGCTTAAGCAAGTAAAGAAGACAACCGCTCCGTCTTCTCGGTCGGCGTCTAGCAGTACAACCAGAGGCGGGAGGACATACAGATTTGGTCCTTCTCTGAAGACTCCAGAGAAGTTACCATATGAGAGGACCCTGGAGGAGAACGCCGAGATCGCGCGAGAAGAAGTGAGGAACTTCTTTGAAGGGGTGAAAGCAAAGAAACATCCACCTCTGGAGGAGAAGGTAGATCGGGTGAAAGTGAGGCGCACTCTGGCTGCCCTGACAAAACCACCGAAGTCTGATCCGCCGAAAGGAAACTATGACCGCATTATTGGAAAGGAATTTGCCGAAGCGGAGCTGCCGGGAAGTACTGTGAGTGATCAAAGGCTGAAAGAATGATGAGCTGGGAAACAAATTGCCCAGCTCGGCGAACAAGCGAAGCAATCGTGCCCCCCGCTCAAGGTGCCCAGCCACAACGTCGATAATGATCCGAGGATGGTGCCCGGTTATAGCAATCTTGCAGATTACCTGCCCGACGAAGTACATTATGAACCCATGGAGGTGCAGATACAAAGATACGAGTACGGGAAGCCTCTCGTCAAAGATGAAAGATCTCTATCAACGATGATGCGAAGATTGCATGATTGGTACTTGAAAATCTGCAGAGACTCTGGGGGGAGGAGTACTTTGTATGCGAGAGTTAAACCGGAGCATGACCTCGTTGGAATTGATCTGTTGCCTATTCCATTTGAGGAGTTCTATCAGTTTTTCAATCAACTGGCCCTCGATAAAACAACGGTCGCCTGCTACTGTCTGTAAGTAGTACTACTTCTGTCATTAAGTTTCTCTATATAGCTTAGCTCTTTCATTGCATGTATTTATAATCATTCTCACTATATTATGCAGATTGAAGATCGCCGAATTGAAGAAAAGACAAGTCGGTGATATTGGGTTCATTAACACATATCTCATAGATGCAACTGAGATTAAACTTCATGCCGCAGCTACCGAAGCCAACTTGCTACGATCGTTCGTAATAAATCAAAACAAAGATATAATACTCTTTCCTTACAACTTCAGGTGAGTGTTACTGTCTTGTGCGTATTCGGTTTCCCTTATATATTAGTCAAGGTTATAGTAATGTAATTGATGAGTTATGCATGTATGTGCAGTTACCACTATATTCTCCTAGAGATTAAGCTTGAGCAGGGAGTAGTAACCGTCTTGGACTCCAAACGAAAAGATCCCAAGGAGTATGCGGACATGACTGAAATCCTCAAGAAGTAAGTTAAATCGATCATTATCCACCATATCAGCAACTTTGTTCATTTCCTGATATCAAGTAATTGTTTTCTTTGTCCGGCAGGGTTTGGAGAAAATTCACCAAAACAGTTCCGGGACTGCCGAAGGAGCTAGAATTTAGACACCCGAAAGTAAGTACTATAGTAGCATGTTCCGCGCATCTCCTAGTGATTCAAGCGCTAGTTTAATCAATACCATTTAGCATTCTTGCTTATCAGTTTGATTGACCTCTATTTCTTGTAAAGTGGTTGTGGCAGGAACAGGGGAATGATTTCTGTGGATACTACATCTGCGAGTCCATCCGCCACACGACCTGTGAGCGGGGCGGGTACTCTAACGAACAATATGAAGTACGTAAATAACAACATTCACAATTTTATTTTATTACCATCATTTGTGTTGAGTTTCATTCATTTATATGTATATATGTATTGACCCCCTTCTTCAAATTAGATGTTTCGGAAGCGGGATGAACTCCTAGCACCAGCTCGCATGCGAGCAATTCAAGAGGAATTGGAGGCATTCTTTCTTGACCACGTGATCCCTGAAGACGGAGAATTCTATGTGGACCCTGAGTCCGTATGATTATATTTGTAAGAGATAATTATTGTATATATGTAGCCGGTAGTGTCAGATAGATATACGAGAACTTGTTGTTCGACCAATCTCTCGGAGAAGGAGAGGTGGTCGATATCACTTCTCTCTGTATATATGCATATATGTTCATGACGATCTTCTGTTTCCTTCGTTTGCTTACTAGCTAGCTAGCGTGTCTAGTCCTCTCTATATACGTATGTATAGTACGTAGCGTCGACCAAGCACGGACATAAGAGAGGACACTTCTCTCTATTAATTATAACTAGCTAACACAATATATGAAACACCTAAATTAACCCC
>NC_041384.1:715731728-715786644 GCF_002162155.2 Triticum dicoccoides
AGAAGTGCTGACGCGTGGATGCCTATTGGTCCCGGTTGGTGCCACCAACCGGGACCAAAGGGTCTCCTGACTGGGCTCTGCGCACTGTCCACGTGGAGGGCCTTTAGTCCCGGTTCTGGATTGAACCGGAACTAAAGGGGGGAGGTATTAGTACTGACACTTTAGTCCCGGTTCCGGAACTGGGACTAAAGGCCCTTACGAACCGGGACTATAGGCCCTTTTTCTACCAGTGAGGGTGATACCGCTATATAATCTGGATATTGCCGCTCTAAGTTCCGCTTCTTCAATGCAATAGCAGGCTCCAATGTAATCCCAAGAGAAAGTTACTACTTCTCCAACATGGTTTCTGACAACCACCCCCACACTCGCGGCGTTGATTGCCTCCACATAGCTTGCATCGACGTTAATCTTGAAAAGCTCCTCGTTGGGAGGTTGCCAAATAGCCAGCTTCCTCTCCACAATATTAGTAACCCGAGGGCCCTCCTCCAATTCCTTACCTTTTTTACTTGTCCCTCCCCGCGCTTTTGTATGACAAGACAAAAAGGAAGCCCAATAATTTTGTACAAAATTCACAGAGGCTGAGATGGATTCTTTACCTTTAGGAAAAATGAAATCATTCCTCAAATGCCAAACTCTTCACAACATGAATATAGTTTGCTCACGCGTTGCCGGATTTAATTGATCCAGTAAAATAAGAAACCAATTTGGCCCTATATTTTTAAAAAGCACTTCGTCCGGCAAATTCTACACCTTTCTCAGAGCCAAACGAAGAGCACACGCCTTTGGGCAACTCACCAACGCATGAAAAGTGCATTCATCTTCAACGCCACAAATTGTACACGTTCTCAGAATAGCTTGATGATGTTTAATCCAGTTAACTTGAACCGCCAAACTGTTAGAAGCCACCCACCAAGCAAATATTCTAATCTTCTGAGGGATATTAGCTTTCCAAATAATATTCCAGATCTTCCTTTCTCCATTAACTGCTACACAAGAATTCCCTAGATTAACCTTCGAGTCCATTAGATTTTGTGCAAGTCTGTACGCACTCTTGACTGAAAACATGCCACTTTTCTCATGATGCCATGCAATAAGATCTCCCTCACCCAAGTTTAGAGTTCGCAACTTCAAAATTTCCTCTGCATCATGAGGGTAAAATATGTGCCTGATCAGATGCTCATCCCAGCTCTAGTATCTGTCCTGATTAACTCGGACACCCACTTGATCCTTGTTCTGTTTTTCTTGGCAGTAATCTTCAGGCCAGACTACCTAGGAATCCAATTATCTCTCCATATGCTTATACTGGCCCCATCAACAACTCTCCAGATTACACCCTTTTTCAATAAATCGAGACCATGCATAATACCTTGCCACAGCAGCGATGTCGATTGGGGGAAGACAGTATCAATAATATCCATGCGGATAATATTTTGCCTTCATCACCTTAGCACACAATGAGTCTGGAAAACCCAATAAACGCCACACTTGTTTGGCTAGAAGTGCTTGATTAAATAGCCTAAGATCCCGAAAGGCCATACCACCTTCACCTTTTGGTCTTGTCAACTTGTCCCAAGCCAACCAATGAGTTCTCCTTCTATTCTCCTCATCACCCCACCAAAAATTCCGGATAATTTGAGATAACTCACTACAGAGGGAGACAGGAAATTTAAAAATACCCACGTCATAGACCGGAATGGCCTGCATAACAGATTTGATCTAGATTTCCTTGACCCCACTGGAAGCATATTTATCAACCTAGTCTGCTCCCCTCTTAATAACTTTATCTTTTGAAGACTGAAATTTGCCCGCCTTCATACGCCCTTCTGGCACTGGTAAACCCAGATATTTATCATCAAAACCTTCACTCGTGATCTGGAGGATAATCGACATGGACACCTGATCTTCTAGGGAGTATTTTTTCCCAAATAAAATGGAACATTTTTCTGGGCTTAACAATTGTCCTGTACCCTCCTCATAAGCTCTCAAAATACCTTTGACGGCCAAAACTTGCTCCACAGAGCCCTTAAAAATGGAAGGCCTTCGTCAGCAAATAAAAGATGAGAGATACCTGGGGCATATCTATTCAACCGGAACTCTTGAATCACCCCTCTTGTCGAAGTATCATTAAAAAGCAAAGAGAGCGCTTCAGCCACAAAGAGAAATAAGTACGGTGATAAAGGATCTCCTTGCCTAAGCCCACGCGAAGGATGAAAAGACTCCAACAACTGCCTATTTAATTGCATAGAGAATTTTACTGATGTAACACACTTAATCCACTTTATCCAAGTTGGCGCAAAACCATACGCTCCAAGTATACTTTCCAAAAACTTCCAGTCCACACGGTCATAAGCTTGAGCAAGATCCAACTTATATGCACAGTATTTGCCACAACTATCCTTCAATGTATTTAGCGAATGCATACATTCAAAAGCTGTGAGAGCATTATCTGGAATTAATCTTTGAGGAATAAAGGCACTTTGGGTAGGAGAAATCATACCATCCAAGATGGGTCTCATTCTGTTTACGAGACATTTGGAAATAATTTTATATATGACGTTGCATAGGCTAATCGGCCGAAAATCCTTCATGGACTAGGGATTCTTCACTTTAGGTATAAGAACAATGGTAGTATCATTAATCCCTTCGGGCATACTTCCTGAAAGGAAAAATTGCTGGACGAGGCGAACAATATCTTCTTTTAACAATCCCCAGTTCCTCTAGAAGAATCTGGCTAGGAACCCATGAGGTCCTGGCGCCTTCAAAGGTCCAATTTGGAAAAGTGCGTCACTAATTTCTTGCTCAGAAAATTGTTTGCATAGCTCATCATTCATTTCACCATCCACCAACGGTTTCACAAGTGGTATAATACAAGACGGATCAACCATATGATCACAAGAGTAAAGGTTCTTGAAAAACGAGTTAGCAATACCTTTGATTTCATCCATATCATGAGACAGAGATCCATCGCTTCTTCTAATAGCAGAAATATTATTCTTCTTCGCTCGCCAAGTGGCTTTCCTATGAATTTTTTTGTATTCCTATCCCCCCATCTCATTTTGTCCAAACAAGATCTCTGCTTCCACATAATTTCATCTTTAATTAGGAGCTCATCCATCTCTGAAAGAATTTTCTTCCTTTCCTCTATAGCCTGATGATCATTTCTTTTAAAAAGCAGATTTAACCTTTTACGAGCATTTTCAAGCTTTTTAGGCAGATAGCCTATGTGAACCTTACTCCAACCATGAAAAGAATTCATCAACTTGTCCAGATTATTTGCCACGTCTCCCAGATCATTGACGTGCATACTGTTGTTCCAACATGATTCAATCTGCACTTTCAACTCCGCTTCCTCCCTCTTCCAATATGCTTCATATTTCAACTGTTTAATAAAGGAACCTGAGCGAGAGGCCCCAACAATTCAAGACAAATAGGGAAAGGATCAGATATGGAGCTGATGATATGAGAAACCTTGCAGTCAGGAAAGATAGAAGACCATAAAGGACAGGCGGCCGCACGATCAAGCCGAACTTTCACATTTTTATTACCTTCCTATTTATTGTTGTAAGTCCAAGGAACACCATTGAACCCCAAACCAAATAAATCGCAATCGGATAGAACTTGGCGGAAATTAGCCATAAGTTTGTGAGCTCGCTGGTCTGAGAAAAATGCTCATTTTGCCACATTGCCTCATTAAAATCACCAACCATAAACCACGGTCCAGCCCCTAGTGGTTTTATTCATCTTAACAAATCCCACATCACATACCTTTGGCTCTCCTTTGGTTCCCCATAGACGAATGTGCTTCTCCATTTACTTCCAGCATCATTGCAAACATACATGTCAATGAAGTGTTCACCATATTTGTTCAACTCCAATGTGTACAGATCATCCCAAAATACCGCTAGTCCGCCACCTTTGCCTGGCACAGAAACAGTGAAAACATTTTTCATACCCAAACGATAACGCAAACTCTCCACATACTCTTATTCTGCCTTGTTTCGGAAAGAAAGATAACATTCGGTCGGTGTGTCATTGTGAGACACACAAGCTCTTGCACTGTCTGAGGGCGACCCAACCCTCGACAGTTCCAACTAGTCATTTTCATGGATCCTGACATGCGTCATCCATCATGCCCGTCAGTTAACCGGCAGCCCTAGGGCCGGTAGCTTCCTTGGCTGTGTTCTCAACATCTCTCTCCTCCCGTACAGATTCTCTCCCTTTTCCCTCAACCACCTCCTCACCCCCATCTACTTCCTCTGTTACATGCACAGTAGACCCATCTAAGCCTACTACAGTTTCAACTCTCTCAACACACACTCTTTTACATGAAACATTCATATCCATATCACCCCTACCCTCTAAGCTATCCGTACTAGTGGTGTTAATGGTGAGAATAAGGTCTTGATCATCTTGACAAAGCCTCTTGCTTCCCGCCGTACTTTCAAGCATGGCAGCTTAGGCCGCCTTGCGACTAGAGAGCTCGATGCTGCTGTTCGGTGGGGTGGACACACCAAAAATTGCATGTTTAACACACGCAGACTGTAACATAGCCTTGTCATCCCGTTCTTGTCGATGAAGCCTCTTCCACCTCTAAACTCTAGTAGCAGTCAGAGTACGCGGTTGTACTCCAACACTAGCAACACCCTCCCGTGCGTCCTGGACATGATCACCCTCAGCATCTCCCAATGGCTGCTTAGGATGTAAAGCATCAGGTAGCCCCTTCAAATCTTTTGGCATATTGGCATGAGCTGCAACACACGCCGGGCCACTAGGGGCCAACGTATGTGAAGTAACTGCCGCTTCCATATCCATCGTGTGCACAACAACAACATTTTTAGGTAACCCAGGAGCGACCAGGTTGATGAAGATGTCACCCCCAAGTTTAGTACTAGAATTCTGATGGGTTGGTTACACCACAAGAAACCTAACCATTTGAGCTATGACCAGTTCGTGCTCCCACCATAGACATGAAGTATGAGATAACTGCTGCCTACCACTGCACTATACAAACGAGCTTGTCAAATGTGGGATTCCTCAGTATTTTATAAGAACAATTTTAAATAAGGTATTTCTTTGAACAAAACAAAAGTATTTTGCTCACCCCCAAAATTATTGAAAATCCGCAAAATTTTGACGATTTTTTTCCATGGTTGCAAAGCAGCTCACAGGCCTAGCACAAGGCTCCCAATAAGATGGTGAAACGCCATGCATAGTCCACCTAGGCTGAAGGACATTGAGGCATGCTATCTATTTAAAAATAAAAGATTGAGAGGAATCGTATGCTTTATAGATCATAGAATCTAGGGTAAATATACCCCCTGTACATACACTAAACGTGTCACTTACAAGGCTTTGCGACTTTTCAAGACAGGTGCAACGGCGCTTCTCCACATAATTTCTTCTTTAATTAGGAGCTCGTCCATCTCTGGAAGAATTTTCTTCCTTTCCTCTATAGCCTTATGATCATTTCTTTTAAAAAGCACATTTAACCTTTTACGAGCATTTTCAAGCTTTTTAGGCAGATAGCCTATGTGAACCTTACTCCAACCATGAAGAGAATTCATCAACTTGTCCAGATTGTTTGCCACGTCTCCCAGATCATTGACGTGCATACTGTTGTTCCAACATGATTCAATCTGCACTTTCAACTCCGCTTCCTCCCTCTCCCAGTACGCTTCATATTTCCACTGTTTAATAAACGAACCTGAGCGAGAGGCCCCAACAATTCAATAAGAATAGAGCAATGATCAGATATGGAGCTGATGATATGAGAAACCTTCCAACCAGGAAAGATAGAAGATCATAAAGGACAGGCGACCGCACAATCAAGCCGAACTTTCACATTTTTATTACCTTCTTGTTTATTGTTTTAAGTCCAAGGAACACCATTGAACCCCAAATCAAATAAATCACAATCAGATAGAACTTGGCGAAAATTAGCCATAAGTTTGTGAGCTCGCTTAGTCTGAGAAAAATGCTCATTTTGCCACATTGCCTCATTAAAATCACCAACCATAAACCACGGTCTAGCCCCAAGTGGTTTTATTCGTCTTAACAAATCCCACATCACATACCTGTGGCTCTCCTTTGGTTCCCCATAGACGAATGTGCTTCTCCATTTACTTCCAGCATCATTACAAACATACATGTCAATGAAGTGTTCACCATATTTGTTCAACTCCAATGTGTACAGATCATCCCAAAATACCGCTAGTCCACCACCTTTGACTGGCACAGAAACAGTGAAAACATTTTTCATACCCAAACGATAGCGCAAACTCTCCACATATTCTTTATTCTGCCGTGTTTTGGAAAGAAAGATAACATTGGGTCGGTGTTGAAGGAAATATGCCCTAGAGGCAATAATAAAGTTAATATTTATTTCCTTATATCGTGATAAATGTTTATTATTCATGCTAGAATTGTATTAACCGGAAACATAATACATGTGTGAATACATAGACAAATAGAGTGTCACTAGTCTGCCTCTACTTGACTAGCTCTTTGATCAAAGATGGTTATATTTTCTAACCATATACATGAGTTCTCATTTGATTAACGGGATCACATCATTAGGAGAATGATGTGATTGACTTGAACCATTTTGTTAGCTTAGCACTTGATCGTTTAGTATGTTGCTATTGCTTTCTTCATGACTTATACATGCTCCTATGACTATGAGATTATGCAACTCCCGTTTACCGGAGGAACACTTTGTGTGCTACCAAATGTCACAACGTAACTGGGTGATTATAAAGGTGCTCTACAGGTGTCTCCGAAGGTACTTGTTGGGTTGGCGTATTTCGAGATAAGGATTTGTCACTCCGATTGCCGGAGAGGTATCTCTGGGCCCTCTCGGTAATGCACATCACTTAAGCCTTGCAAGCATTGCAACTAATGAGTTAGTTGCGGGATGATGTATTACGGAACAAGTAAAGAGACTTGCCGGTAATGAGATTGAACTAGGTATTGAGATAGTGACGATCGAATCTCGGGCAAGTAACATACCGATGACAAAGGGAACAACGTATGTTGTTATGCGGTCTGACCGATAAAGATCTTCGTAGAATACGTGGGAGCCAATATGAACATCCAGGTTCCTCTATTGGTTATTTACCGGAGACGTGTCCCGGTCAAGTCTACATAGTTCTCGAACCCGTAGGGTCCGCACGCTTAACGTTTCGATGATAGTTATATTATGAGTTTATATGTTTTGATGTACCGAAGGTTGTTCGGAGTCCCGGATGTGATCACGGACATGACGAGGAGTCCCAAAATGGTCGAGACATGAAGATTGATATATTGGAAGCCTATGTTTGGATATCGGAAGTGTTCCGGATGAAATCAGGATTTTACCGGAGTACCGGGAGGTTACCGGAACCCCCCGGGAACTTAATGGGCCTTAGTGGGCCTTGGTGGAAAGAGAGGAGAGGCGGCCAGGGCATGGGCCGCGCCCCCCCTTCCTTCTTCTCCTCCACCTCTTTCCCCTCTCTCTCCTAGTCCAACAAGGAAAAGGGGGGGGGGAGTCCTACTCCCGGTAGGAGTAAGACTCCTCCTGGCGCGCCCCTCTCTAGGCCGGCCGCACCCCCTTGCTCCTTTATATACGGGGGCAGGGGGACCCCATAGACACAACAATTGATCGTTTGATCTTTTAGCCGTGTGCGGTGCCCCCCTCCACCATAGTCCACCTCCATAATACTGTAGCGGTGCTTAGGCGAAGCCCTGCATCGGTAGAACATCATCATCTTCACCATGCCGTCGTGCTGACGAAACTCTCCATCAACACTTGGCTGGATCGGAGTTCGAGGGACGTCATCGGGCTGAACGTGTGCTGAACTTGGAGGTGTCGTACGTTCGGTACTTGATCGGTCGGATCATGAAGACGTACGACTACATCAACCACGTTGTGCTAACGCTTCCGCTTTCGGTCTACGAGGGTACACGGACAACACTCTCCCCTCGTTGCTATGCATCACCAGAAAATTTTGAAATTACTACGTTCCCCAACAGTGGCATCCGAGCCAGGTTTTATGCGTTAATGTAATATGCACGAGTAGAACACAAGTGAGTTGTGGTTGATATAAGTCATACTGCTTACCAGCATGTCACACATTGGTTCGGAGGTATTGTTGGATGAAGCGGCCCTGACTGACATTACGCGTACGCTTACGCGAGACTGGTTTTACCGTCGTGCTATGCACACAGGTGACTAGCGGGTGTCAGTTTCTCCAACTTTAGTTGAACCGAGTGTGGCTACGCCCGGTCCTTAAGAAGGTTAAAACAACACTAACTTGACAAACTATCATTGTGGTTTTGATGCGTAGGTAAGAATGGTTCTTGCTCAGCCCGTAGCAGCCACGTAAAACTTGCAACAACAAAGTAGAGGACGTCTAACTTGTTTTTGTAGGACATGTTGTGATGTGATATGGTCAAGACGTGATGAGATATAAGTTGTTGTATAAGATGATCATGTTTTGTTGAAGTTATCGGCAACTCGCAGAAGCCTTATGGTTGTCTCTTTATTGCATAAGATGCAAGCGCCAAGTAATTGCTTTACTTTGTCGCTATGCGATAGCAATAGTTGCAAGAGCAATAGTTAGCGAGACGACCATGTGACGACACATTGATATAGATCAAGATGATGGAGATCATGGTGTCATGCTGGTAACGATGGAAATCATGACGATGCTTTGGAGATGGAGATCAAAGGCACAAGATGATGATGGCCATATCATGTCACATATTTTGATTGCATGTGATGTTTATCTTTTATACATCTTATTTTGCTTAGTTTGACGGTAGCTTTATAAGATGATCTCTCACTAATTATCAAGGTACAAGTGTTCTCCCTGAATATGCACCGTTGCGAAAGTTCTTCGTGCTGAGACACCACGTGATGATCGGGTGTGATAGGCTCTACGTTCAAATACAACGGATGCAAAATAGTTGCACACACGGAATACTCAGATTAAACTTGACGAGCCTAGCATATAACAGATATGGCCTCGGAACACTGAGACCGAAAGGTCGAGCTTGAATCATATAGTAGATATGATCAACATAGTGATGTTCACCATTGAAACTACTCCATCTCACGTGATGATCAGACATGGTTTAGTTGATATGGATCACGTGATCACTTAGAGGATTAGAGGGATGTCTATCTAAGTGGGAGTTCTTAAGTAATATGATTAATTCAACTTAAATTTATCATGAACTTAGTCCTAGTAGTATTAGCATATCTATGTTGTAGATCAATAGCTCGTGTTTAGCTCCCATGTTTTATTTTTGACATGTTCCTAGAGAAAACTAAGTTGAAAGATGTTAGTAGCAATGATGCGGATTGGATTCGTGATCTGAGGTTTATCATCATTGCTGCGCAGAAAAATTATGTACTTGATGCACCGCTAGGTGACAAACCTATTGCAGGAGCAGATGCAGATGTTATGAATGTTTGGCTAGCTTAATATGATGACTACTTGATAGTTTAGTGCACCATACTTAAACGGCTTAGACTCGGGACTTCAAAGATGTTTTGAACGTCATGGACCATATGAGATGTTCTAGGAGTTGAAGTTAATATTTCAAGCAAATACCCGAGTTGAGAGATATGAAGTCTCCAACAAGTTCAGTAGCTAAAAGATGGAGGAGAATAGCTCAAGCAATGAGCATGTGCTCAGATTGTCTGGGTACTACAATCGCTTGAATCAAGTGGGAGTTAATCTTCCAGATAAAATAGTGATTGACAAAATTCTCTAGTCACCATCACCAAGTTAGTAGAACTTCGTGATGAACTATAATATGCAAGGGATAACGGAAACGATTCCCAAGCTCTTCGTGATGCTGAAATCGACGAAGGTAGAAATCAAGAAAAGCATCAAGTGTTGATGGTAAACAAAACCACTAGTTTCAAGTAAAGGGACAAAGGGAAGAAAGGGGAACTTCAAGAAGAACGGCAAGAAAGTTGCTGCTCAAGTGAAAAAACCCAAGTCTAGACCTAAGCCTGAAACTGAGTGCTTCTACTGCAAAGGGACTGGTCACTGGAACCGGAACTACCCCAAGTAATTGGCGGATAAGAAGGATGGCAAAGTGAACATAGGTATATTTGATATAGATGTTATTGATGTGTACTTTACTAGTGTTTATAGCAACCCCTCAGTATTTGATACTAGTTCAGTTGCTAAGAATGGTAACTCGAAACGGGAGTTGCAGAATGAACAGAGACTAGTTAAGGGTGAAGTGACGATGTGTATTGGAAATGGTTCCAAGATTGATATGATCAGCATCGCACACTCCCTATACTTTCAGGATTAGTGTTAAACCTAAAATAAATGTTATTTAGTGTTTGCGTTGAGCATGAATATGAGTGGATCATGTTTATTGCAATACAGTTATTCATGTAAGTTAGATAATAATTGCTGTTCTGTTTACATGAATAAAACCTTCTATAGTCATACACCCAATGAAAATGGTTTGTTGGATCTCGATCGTGGTGCTACACATTTTCATAATATTGAAGACAAAAGATGCAAAGTTAATAATGATAGCGCAACTTATTTATGGCACTGCCGTTTAGGTCATATTGGTGTAAAGCGCATGAAGGAAATCCATGCTGATGGGCTTTTGGAATCACTTGATTATGAATCAGTTGATGCTTGCGAACCATGCCTCATGGGCAAGATGACTAAGACTCCGTTCTCCGAAACAATGGAGCAAGCAACAGATTTGTTGGAAATCATACATACAGATGTGTGTGGCCAGATAAATATTAAGGATCGCGGCGGGTATCATTATTTTCTGATCTTCATAGATGATTTGAGCAGATATGAGTATATCTACTTGATGAAACACAAGTCTAAAACATTTGAAAAGTTCAAAGAATTTCAGAGTGAAGTGGAGAATCATCGTAACATAAATAAAAGTTTCTACGATATGATCACAGAAGTAAAATATTTGAGTTACGAGTTTGGTCTTCAATTAAAACAATGTGGAATAGTTTCACTACTCACGCCACCTAGAACACCACAATGTAATGGTGTGTCCGAACGTCGTAACCGTACTTTATTAGATATGGTGCGATCTATGATGTCTCTTACCAATTACCACTATCGTTTTGGGGTTATGCATTAGAGAAAGATGCATTCACGTTAAATAGGGCACCATCTAAATCCGTTGAGACGACACAGTATGAACTATGGTTTGGAAAGAAACCTAAGCTGTCGTTTCTTAAAGTTTGGGGTTGCGATGCTTATGTGAAAAGGTTTCATCCTGATAAGCTCAAACCCAAATCGAAAAGTGCGTCTTCATAGGATACCCAAAAGTTATTATTGGGTACACATTCTATCACAGATTCGAAGGCAAGATATTCGTTGCTAAAAATGGATCCTTTCTAGAGAAGGAGTTTCTCTCGAAAGAAGTGACTGGGAGCAAACTAGAACTTGAAAAGGAAATTGTACCTTCTCCCGAATTGGAAAGTAGTTCATCACTGAAATCAGTTCCAGTGATGCTTACGCCAATTAGTGAGGAAGTTAATGATGATGATCATGAAAGCTTCGGATCAAGTTACTACCGAACCTCGTAGGTCAACCAGAGTATGTTCCGCACCAGAGTGGTATGGTAATCCTATTCTGGAGTTCATGTTACTTGACCATGACAAACCTACGAACTATGAGGAAGTGATGATGAGCCCAGATTCCGCGAAATGGCTTGAGGCCATGAAATCTGAGATGGGATCATGTATGAGAACAAAGTGTGGACTTTGGTTGACTTGCCCGATGATTGGTGATACGTCTCCAATGTATCTATAATTTTTGATTGTTCCATGCTATTATATTATCAACCTTGGATGTTTTATATGCATTTATATGCTATTTTATATGATTTTTGGGACTAACCTATTAACCTAGAGCCCAGTGCCAGTTTCTGTTTTTCCTTGTTTTAGAGTATCGCAGAAAAGGAAAATCAAATGGAGTCCAATTGACCTGAAACTTCACGGAACTTATTTTTGGAAGGAAAGCAACCCGGGAGACTTGGAGTCCACGTAAGGGAAGCAACGAGGAAGCCACGAGGCAGGGGGGCGCGCCCACCCCCTGGGTGCGCCCTCCACCCTCGTGGGACCCTCGTGGCTCCCCTGACGTGCTTCTTTCTCCTATATATCTCCATATACCCTAAAAACATCAGAGAGCACAATAGATCGGGAGTTCCGCCGCCAAAAGCCTCTGTAGCCACCGACAGCCAATCTAGACCCATTCTGGCGCCCTGCCGGAGGGGGCAATCCCTCTCCGGTGGCCATCTTCATCATCCCGGTGCTCTCCATGACGAGGATGGAGTAGTTCTCCCTCGGGGCTGAGGGTATGTACCAGTAGCTATGTGTTTGATCTCTCTCTCTCTCTCTCGTGTTGTTGAGGTGATACGATCTTGATGTATCGTGAGCGTTGCTATTATAGTTGGATCTTATGATGTTTTCTCCCCCTCTACTCTCTTGTAATGGATTGAGTTTCCCCTTTGAAGTTATCTTATCGGATGAGTCTTTAAAGATTTGAGAACACTTGATGTATGTCTTGCCGTGCGTATCTATGGTGACAATGGTATATCGCGTGATTCACTTGATGTATGTTTTGGTGATCAACTTGCGGGTTCCGCCCATGAACCTATGCATAGGGGTTGGCACACGTTTTCGTCATGATTCTCCGGTAGAAACTTTGGGGCACTCTTTGAGGTTCTATGTGTTGGTTGAATAGATGAATCTGAGATTGTGTGATGCACATCGTATAATCATACCCACGGATACTTGAGGTGACTTTGGAGTATCTAGGTGACATTAGGGTTTTGGTTGATTTGTGTCTTAAGGTGTTATTCTAGTATGAACTCTAGGGCTGTTTGTGACACTTATAGGAATAGCCCAACGGATTGATTGGAAAGAATAACTTTGAGGTGGTTTCGTACCCTACCATAATCTCTTCGTTCGTTGTTCGCTATTAGTGACTTTGGAGTGACTCTTTGTTGCATGTTGATGGATAGTTATGTGATCCAATTATGTTATTATTGTTGAGAGGACTTGCACTAGTGAAAGTATGAACCCTAGGCCTTGCTTCCTCGCATTGCAATACCGTTTACGCTCACGTTTATCATTAGTTACCTTGCTGTTTTTATAATTTCAGATTAACAAAACTATTATCTACTATCCATATTGCACTTGTATCACCATCTCTTCGCCGAACTAGTGCACCTATAGAATTTAGCATTGTATTGGGTGTGTTGGGGATACAAGAGACTCTTTGTTATTTGGTTGCAGGGTTGCTTGAGAGAGATCATCTTCATCCTACGCCTCCTATAGATTGATAAACCTTAGGTCATCCACTTGAGGGAAATTTGCTACTGTCCTACAAACCTCTGCACTTGGAGGCCCAACAACGTCTACAAGAAAAAGGTTGTGTAGTAGACATCAAGCTCTTTTCTAGCGCCGTTGCCGGGGAGGTGAGTGCTTGAAGGTATATCTTTAGATATTGCAATCGAGTCTTTTAGTTTCTTGTTTCATAAAAGAAAACTATAACAAAAAAATGGAATTGAGTTTGTCTCATACGCTTCATCTTTTTAATATCTTTCTGCGTATGATGGAAAGGAAAATTGTGCTCAAGTGCTAAAATAAGAATGCCTTATAATGTTTGGCACTAAATATTTGAATGATGAGCATGATTGCAATGTTGTTAGTATGAATTCCTTGAATATCCATGATGCTAATGATATGCAAAGCCACAAGCTTGGGGAAGCTATGTTTGATGAAGATGATATTTTTTGTCCCCAAATTTTTGATGAGACAATTTATTATGATGAAAGCATGCCTCCTATTTATGATGATTATATTGATGAAAGTGGATCTGGGGAGGTCATGACTTTATTTTGTGATGAATCCACTATTTCGGAAGAGGTTCCAATTGATTATGAGAACAAAGTTGCTATCTATGATGATTATTGTGATGACTTGTATTCTATAAAGAATAATTATATCCATAAAACTTGTCATCATGATTTTAGTTTTCAATTGGATTATGCCTCACATGATAATTATTTTGTTGAGTTTGCTCCCACTATTATTCATGAGAAGAATTTTGCTTATGTGGAGAGTAGTAAATTTTCTATGCTTGTAGATCATGAAAAGAATGATTTAGGTGCTGGTTATATTGTTGAATTCATTCATGATGCTACTGAAAATTATTATTAGGGAGGAACATATGCTTGTAGGAGTTGCAATAATATCAAGTTTCCTCTCTATGCGCTTAAAGTTTTGAGGTTATGCTTGTTTTACCTTCCTATGCAAGTTGATTCTTGTTCCCACAAGTTGTTTGCTCACAAAACCCCTATGCATAGGAAGTGGGTTAGACTTAAATGTTCTAGTCATATTCTTCATGGTGCTCTCTTTATGTTTCAATTCTTATCCTTTATGTGAGCATCATTGAAACCATCATGCCTAGCTAGGGGCGTCAAACGATAGCGCTTGTCGGGAGGCAACCCAACTTTATTTTTGTTCCTTGCATTTTGCTCCTGTTTAGTAATAAATAATTCATCTAGCCTCTTTTTGGTGTGGTTTTATTCTTTTAATTAGTTTTTGTGCCAACTAGAACCTTTGGGAAGACTTGGGGAAAGTCTTTGCGATCATGCTGTAAAAAACAGAAACTTTAGCGCTCACGAGAATTGCTGCCAATTTTTATTTTGGAGTGATATTTAGTTAATTATTTTTGCAGATGATTAATATATAAATTACTCAGGTACAGAAATTTATTTTAGAATTTTTTGGGTTACATAAGTTTGCGTTAGTTACAGATTACTACAGACTGTTCTGTTTTTGACGGATTCTGTTTTTCGTGTGTTGTTTGCTTATTTTGATGAATCTATGGCTAGTAAAATAGTTTATAAACCATAGGTAAGTTGGAATACAGTAGGTTTAAGACCAATATAAATAAAGAATGAGTTCATTACAGTACCTTGAAGTGGTGTTTTGTTTTCTTTCGCTAACGGAGCTCATGAGTTTTCTGTTAAGTTTTGTGTTGTGAAGTTTTCAAGTTTTGGGTGAAGATTCGATGGACTATGGAATAAGGAGTGGAAAGAACCTAAGATTGGGGATTCCCAAGGCACCCCAAGGTAATATTCAAGGACAACCAAGAGCCTAAGCTTGGGGATGCCCCGGAAGGCATCCCCTCTTTCGTCTTCGTTCATCGGTAACTTTACTTGGAGCCATATTTTTATTCGCCACATGATATGTGTTTTGCTTGGAGCGTCATTTTTTATTTTATTTTGTTTTGCTTGCTGTTTGAATAAAGTATCAAGATCTGAAATTATTAAATGTTAGAGAGTCTTCACATAGCTAAATAATTATTTAACTACTCATTGATCTTCACTTATAACTTTCGGAGTAGTTTGTTGTTGCTCTAGTGCTTCACTTATATCTTTTTAGAGAACGGTGGTGGTTTTATTTTATAGAAATTAATGAACTCTCATGCTTCACTTATATTATTTTGAGAGTCTTTAGAACAGCATGGTTGTTTGCTTTGGTTATGAAACTAGTCCTAATATGATGGGCATCCAAGAAGGATATAATAAAAACTTTCATATAAAGTGCATTGAATACTATGAGAAGTTTGATACTTGATGATTGTTTTGAGATATAAAGATGGTGATATTAGAGTCATGGTAGTTGAGTAGTTGTGAATTTGAGAGATACTTGTGTTAAAGTTTGTGATTCCCGTAGCATGCACGTATGGTGAACCGTTATGTGAAGAAGTCGGAGCATGATTTATTTATTGATTGTCTTCCTTATGAGTGGTGGTCGGGGACGAGCGATGGTCTTTTCCTACCAATCTATCCCCCTAGGAGTATGCGCGCAGTACTTTGTTTCGATAACTAATAGATTTTTGCAATAAGTATATGAGTTCTTTATGACTAATGTTGAGTCCATGGATTATACGCACTCTCACCCTTCCACCATTGCTAGCCTCTCTAGTACCGCGCAACTTTCGACGGTACCATAAACCCACCATATATCTTCCTCAAAACAGCCACCATACCTACTGTCAGTGTCAAAACCGGCGGATCTTGGGTAGGGGGTCCCAAACTGTGCGTCTAGGCTGGATGGTAACAGGAGGCAGGGGACACGATGTTTTACCCAGGTTCGGGCCCTCTTGATGGAGGTAAAACCATACGTCCTGCTTGATTGATATTGATGATATGGGTAGTACAAGATTAGATCTACCACGAGATCAGAGAGGCTAAACCCTAGAAGCTAGCCTATGGTATGATTGTTGTTCGTGCTACGGACTAAAACCCTCCGGTTTATATAGACACCGGAGAGGGCTAGGGTTACACAGAGTCGGTTACAATGGTAGGAGATCTACATATCCGTATCGCCAAGCTTGCCTTCCACGCCAAGGAAAGTCCCTTCCGGACACGGGACGAAGTCTTCGATCTTGTATCTTCATAGTCCAGGAGTCCGGCCGAAGGTATAGTTCGGCTATCCGGACACCCCCTAATCCAGGACTCCCTCAGTAGCCCCGGAACCAGGCTTCAATGATGATGAGTCCGGCGCGCAAATTGTCCTCGGCATTGCAAGGCGGGTTCTGCTCCAAATTCCGTGTACCTGTTGAATAGTGTCCGGTTTCTTGTAAATGTAGTGCTCCTTGGCTTCTACGCCCAATAATGACCGTCTTCCACGTGTCAAAGGAATACGAAAAGTCAGGGTGTTTTTTTATATTTACACCCCTAGCCGCGTGAATGAGCCGCCTATTTAAGGGGACGAGGATTTAGATCCAAACCACACCTTCTCCCCTCCGCGAGTATTCATTAGAGCATATCCGATAGAGGTCCATTCCATCATGGCCGGCTGCCACAGCTCCTGCTCTCACCCTTCCAGCCCTCAGCCTGGAGATTGGAACAGGTGCTCCATCCCGCACAGCGAGCTAGTGACGCTCCAGGCCAAGGGATTTCTCCCCCCGGCCTATATGGTCCTGCTTCGAGCCGGACTTGCCACCTATAATGGCGGAGAGCAAGCGGAAAGCACCCCCAATCCCTCCAAAGGAGAGCGGGTATGCCTTGTCCCTTACTTAATAAGAGGGCTCAGATTTCCAATTCATCCGTTTCTCCGGGGGCTCCTGGAGTTCTATGGCCTCCAGCTGCACAACCTCACGCCTGCCTCCATATTGCATATCATGGGCTTCGTAGCCCTTTGCGAGCTGTTTTTGGGCTGCGAGGCTCAGTTCACGCTGTGGAAAAGGCTATTCTACCTCGTGCCCCGTTCTAAGAAGGGGTCAATATATCAAGTGGGCGGAGCCGAAGTGTGGCGCATCGTCGAGACCGGATATCTATCCGGAACCCCAAAGAAGGCGCTCGAGGACTGGCCTTCGGAATGGTTTTATATAGAGGACGTCCCGCTGTCGGATTCTGTCCGGATCGGCCTCCCTGAGTTCGACAGTGCTCCCCTAAAGAAGCGCCTAAGCTGGTGTCCACGGAGCCCTCAGAGGGAAAGTGACAGGGATGTTCTTTACCTGATGGGCCGGATAAGATTGTTAGCTCATTCCGGACTGACCATGATCGGGGTCATGGCCGCATGCATCATGCGAGGGGTGCAGCTGCTTCAGTATAGAGGCCGCCCCATGTGGGACTTCAACAGGGAGGACGACGCCACCTGCCACGGCCATAAGGGGCCGGATTCGGCTGTCGCTCTAATAAAGACCTTGTCCACTTTGTACAAGGGAGAAGAGGAGGAATTTCTCCGCGTCAACCCACAGGGTGGATTTTCTATGTACAATCCCCCAAGTTGGGTAAGTGGACACTTTTACTTGCCCATCCATTTTATATTCCCATTGTTAAATATTCAGTCTAACGACTTCAACGCATGAACTGCGCCAGGCTGTTAAAGAAATAAACAGCCCTCCTCCACAACCCGAGGATCCGTGACGGTCCCTCGACCCGGCCTCTCAAGAGGATCCGGACTTATCTGTGGAGCTGATTGATGGGGTGTTTCATCAATTGAGCAAGGACAACGCCTTGGTGGCCATTACTGCCGATTACCCAGGGCTACTCCCAGCCTCATAGGTAACTGAGACCGAAGTCCCAACACTTTGAAAAGGGATCTATCCTCGCGTGTTTGCGATTGCCATATGACAACCGTGTTTTGCAGGGGAGGTCCCTGAGACGGGAGACCGAGCCTGTGGCGACTAGCCAACAAGGGGCGGCAAGGCCCCGCGGGCTGAAAAGAAGTTAGGTCCGGACTGAGACGCCGGCGCAAAGGTATAGCGCACCATCTTATTCCCAGGTGTTATTCCTTCGAGGCATATTAACGCTCGTGCTCTCTTCAGAATGAAGAGACCTCGCCGGACTATATCCGGAGAGGCTGCCAATCGCGCCTCCACCAGCCAGGCTCCAAAGCCTGGTCCGGAGGCTGAGGCAAACACGAGGCGCGCAGCGGACGCTCCTCCGACAGAGGATGCGGACAGGTTGTCTACCACCAATTCCGAGGTGGAGAGTGCCATGAACCATAGGCGTCGCTGGACAGTTCTTCACGACGCTTGTTTCTCCCAAGAGGCATTGGATGCCTCAATTCGGGAGATGCGTACCTCCGTGCCGCTCAAAATGGTCTAGCCAGAGCCACGGAGCAATATGTAAAAGACATACGGTTAAGAAAATTTTGGTAATTATATATATACTAGTAGCCCCCGAGCAATATGTAAAGGATCATCTGTTATGCAGGTTCTTACAGAAAAGAATACCCTGTTGTCCCAGGAGCTGGAAGAGTGCAAAGCCCAACTTGAGGCCGCACTAGCCGTGGCAGGGGAGCCCAAGGAGACCCCCTCTGGTAATATACGCTTCGAAAGATAAGTATTTTGCAAAGTGCGGCGTGGGTGCAAATCTGACAAATGAAATTGCAGATGGCGCTGGATTAAATCCGGAAGAGCAACAGCTCCGATGCCAGCTGAAGGCTGGTGAGAGTGTGCTGACAAAGGTGAGGCGGGAGAAGAACGATCTCCAAGATGCCAACACCAAGCTGGGCGTTGAACTGAGGATGTTCGTGCCCAGCTGTTGGACTCCGTAAAGGAGAATCGGCGGCTTCGACGCGGCATATATAGTAATTGCTTAAACGAACTTTGAAAAAAGTGTTCGGCGAGGAAGTCGACTAACAGAGGAATGTCTGTAGGTATGCTAACAGGTCGTCCTGCAGAGGAAATGCCCGGTTCTACGGGTGACCTTCTTCCCGAGCTCTCACAACTGCACAAGCGAGTTCGGCAGATGATGCAAAGCGTCGCCTAGGCCTTGTGGCCATCCGTCTCCATGCCCGAAGGCCATGGAGAGCTTGTAGAGAAGCTGAAGGGAGCGCAGCGGCGCTTCCGATTGTGGAAGATGTCGGCCTGCCGTCAAGGCGCCAGGGAGGCCTGGGCCATGGTGAAGACGCGGTACACGAAGGCTGACCCAAACCACATGGCCGAGGTCGGACCCGTGGGGCCCGATGGGAAGGAGATCCCTGTGAGCTTAGACAAGTGTAATTATAATTGACAAGTGTAATGCCTTCTAGCCGGATTGTAGATCATTTGTCATGGCCGACCTTTTCGCTTCAACCTCGGGACCTGACGGTCCGGAGTGTGTCCGAATATCCATGCGGTTATATAAGAACCGGGGTATGCATGGAGACCAGGCGTAGGGGTCATTAGTGCTTGAACAGACAAGTGCCCAACTAGTTATGTTATATTACATGGTTAGTAAGATACATCTTCCAGGGTGAATAGTTCCGTTAGGGGTTCCTTTCCCTGGGAGGCATGCCCTAAAGTGCATGTCCATTCTGCGAAAAGAGGCGCAGGAAAAACATCTGGGGGCGTATAGATAAAATAAAAAAAGATAATCTTTAGTTCATCGACTGAATATTCCCTTAAGAACGCTAGCTTTCGGCTTCACCCAGTCTAAGGTACACATCCGGCTGACCCGGCAGTAACAATCACAGAGGTGCTCCCTTTACCACCTAGCCGAACAATCGGGAACGTAGGGGTAAGCACAGGAGCCAGGCAACCAAGCTTGGCCAAAACTTAAGTCATATCGATGCATATCATGGCGAATAAAAGGTACATGCGAAAGTGTGACACATGTGTTGGGCATGAAGCCCGTATAAATAAGCTTCTGTTTAAACAAGCCCCTAGGTTTAATGAGCGCGGATAGCGCATCATTTTATGAGCCTTTAAAGGCTATAAGAGAGAGAGAGAAGAGAGGGAGAGAAATGTAAGACAGAAAGTATGTAAAAAATGGATAGAGGAAGGAGATGAACACAGAGTCCGGCGCTAGGCATAGAATCTTCGGAGACGGGCTGCGTTCCATGGGTTCGGCTCGAGTCGGTTATCCGATGCATCTCGCAGGCGGTACGCTCCACCAGTCAGGACTTGGTCAATTATGAAGGGACCTTCCCACTTGGGCCTGAGTTTGTCCTTTTTCTTGTCCGGCAGGCGTAGAACTAATTCGCCAACGTTGTAATTTTTGGCCCGTACTTCTCTGCTTTCGTATCTTCGAGCCTGCTGTTGATAGAATGCGGAACGGGCTTTTGCCAGGTCTCGCTCTTCCTCCAAGGCGTCCAAACTGTCCTGCCGATCGAGCTCGGCTTCTCTTTCTTCGTACATGCACACTCGAGGTGAGTCATGAATTATGTCGCAGGGCAAAACTGCCTCTGCGCCGTACACCATGAAGAATGGTGTGTATCCGATGGTGCGATTCGGCGTGGTCCGCAGGCCCCAGAGTACGGAGTCGAGCTCCTCTACCCAGTGCGTATTAGATTCCTTAAGGGACCGCACTAATCTGGGTTTGATGCCGCTCATGATAAGACCATTTGCACGTTCGACCTGGCCGTTAGTTTATGGGTGATAGACGGAAGCATAATCGAGCTTGATGCCCATGTTTTTGCACCAGAGTTTTACCTCATCGGCCGTAAAGTTCGTGCCGTTGTTAGTGATGATGCTGTGGGGGATGCCGTAACGGTGTACAACCCCGGATATAAAGTCTATCACCGGTCTGGATTCGGCCGTCTTAACAGGCTTGGCTTCTATCCATTTGGTGAACTTATCCACCATGACCAGTAAGTATTTTTTCTTCTGGGTTCCGCCTTTAAGGGGTCCAACCATGTCAAGCCCCCAGACCGCGAAGGGCCAAGTGATGGGGATAGTTTGGAGGGCAGTGGGTGGCATATGGCTTTGGTTTGCAAAAAGCTAGCAACCGACGCATCGTTGGACTAAGTCCTGGGCGTCTGCCCGGGCCGTCGGCCAATAAAAGCATGTACGGAAGGCCTTGCTTACAAGGGACCGAGCTGCACCGTGATGACCGGCGAGTCCGACATGAATTTCAGCCAGGAGGTTCCGCCCTTCCTCTTCGGAGATGCACCTTTGAAGGACTCTGGTAGTGCTTTTCTTATAAAGCTCTCCCTCATGGACTTTATAGGCTTTAGATCGCCGCACTATGCAGCGTGCCTCATTTTGGTCCTCAGGGAGTTCCTGCCTGGTAAGGTAGGCAAGGAATGGTTCTGTCCACGGGGCGATGATAGCCATTATTACGTGGGCTGAAGGTGTTATTTCATTGACAGAGCCTCCAATTATGTCAGAGTGTTCGGTGTCGGGCAATGCGGTTGGGTCCGGGCTGTTATTGCCAGGTTCCCGTTCCCATACTATGGATGGCTTGAACAGCCTTTCCAAGAATATGTTGGGGGGACTACATCACGTTTTGCGCCGATGCATGCTAGGACATCTGCCGCCTGATTATTTTCCCGGGCTATATGGTGAAATTCGAGCCCTTCGAACCGAGCTGACATTTTTAGGACGACGTTGTGATAAGCTGCCATTTTTGGATCCTTGGCATCAAAGTCTCCATTTATTTGGGATATTGCGAGGTTCCAGTCCCCGCGCACCTCTAGGCGTGGAATGCCCATGGATACTGCCATCCGGAGACCATGTAAAAGGGCCTCATATTCGGCTGCGTTGTTGGAGTCTGTGTACATTATCTGGAGTATGTATTGAACTGTGTCTCCTGTGGGGGACGTCAAAACGATGCCAGCCCCTAGACCGGCCAACATTTTGGAGCCGTCAAAGTGCATGGCCCAGTTTGAATATGTACCGTACTCTTTAGGGAGTTCGGCATCCGTCCATTCTGCGACGAAGTCGGCCAAAACTTGCGACTTGATAGCTCGCCGTGGCTTGTAAGTTATGTCGAACGGGAGGAGCTCAATGGCCCATTTTGCAATCCGGCCCGTCACGTCGCGGTTGTTTATAATATCGTTAAGTGGCACTTCCGAGGCTATTGTTATTGAACACTCTTGAAAGTAGTGTCGCAGCTTCCGAGATGCCATAAATACCGCATATGCAATCTTTTGATAATGCGGGTACCGTGACTTGCATGAAGTAAGGACAGTGGACACATAATAGACCGGCTTTTGAAGGGGGAATTTGTGTCCGTCCGTTTCTCGTTCGACGACAAGCACTGAGCTTACGACCTGATGGGTTGCTGCAATGTATAATAGCATTGGTTCGCCAATATTTGGCGCGGCCAGGACTGGGTTTGTTGCCAAGATGGCTTTTATTTTGTCGAGTCCGGCCGTGGCTGCATCCGTCCACTCGAAGTGTTCGGTGCACCGAAGGAGGCGGTAAAGGGGTAGGGCGTTTTCTCCTAAGCGGGAGATAAAGCGGCTTAGAGCCGCCACGCATCCGGTTAATTTTTGTATTTGTTTGAGGTCCTTCAGGATATCCAATTGTGACAGAGCTCGGATCTTGACTGGATTTGCTTCAATTCCTCTACCGGATACAATGAAGCCCAAGAGCTTTCCGGCTGGAACGCCGAAACACATTTTTCTGGGTTGAGTTTGATGTCGTATGTTCAGAGGTTATCGAATGTTAGCCTCAAGTCGTCTACTAGAGATTCGACATGTCTTGTTTTAACGACCACATCATCTACGTATGCCTCCACTGTTTTGCCAATCGGGTTTGCTAGACATGTCTGAATCATGCGCTGATATGTTGCGTCGGCGTTTTTGAGCCCGAAGGGCATCTTGTTGAAGCAGAATGGGCCGTATGGTGTGATGAATGCCGTTGCGGCTTGGTCTGACTCTGCCATCTTTATTTGATGGTAGCCGGAGTATGCGTCGAGGAAACACAACGAATCATGTCCTGAGGTAGCGTCAATAATTTGATCGATGCGGGGGAGAGGGAAGGGATCCTTTGGGCAAGCCTTGTTAAGGTCTTTGAAATCAATGCACATGCGCCAGGATTTGTCCTTCTTTGGTACCATCACCAGGTTTGCTAGCCAGTCCGGATGTTTTATATCTTTGATGAATCCGGCCTCCAATAGCTTGGCTAGTTCCTCTCCCATGGCCTGTCTCTTAGGTTCGGAAAAACGCCGAAGAGCCTCTTTGAATGGCTTGAATCCTTTTAGGATATTTAAGCTGTGTTCGGCCAGCCTGCGTGGGATTCCTGGCATGTCTGAAGGGTGCCAGGCGAAAATGTCCCAGTTCTCTCGTAGGAACTCTCGCAGTGCGGTGTCTACATCAGGGTTTAACTGTGCCCCGATGGAAGCTGTTTTATTGGGGTCCGTTGGATGGACCTGGAATTTGACTATTTCGTCTGCCGGTTTAAAGGAGGTGGACTTGGATCTTTTATCAAGTATCACATCGTCCCTATTCACCGTGGAGCGCAGCGCAGTCAGTTCCTCAGCCGCTAGGGCTTCGGATAGCGCCGCGAGGGCCAGTGCGGCTGTCTTGTTTTCGGCGCGGAGTGCTATGTCCGGATCACTAACGAGAATGATGATTCCTTTAGGCCTGGGCATCTTGAGCTTCATGTACCCGTAATGGGGTATTGCTTGGAAGACTGTAAACGCTTCCCGCCCTAGCAGAGCGTGATATCCTCTACTAAATGGGCCCACCTAGAACGTGACCTCTTCGGACCTGTAATTATCCGGCATGCTGAACACCACATCTAGTGTGATTTTTCCTGTACAGCACGCTTCCCGATTGGGGATTATTCCTCTAAAGGTTGTGCTGCTTCGCTCAGTGAGGTTCCAGTCTCTATCCGTTTTTGAAGGGTTTCCTCATAAATGAGGTTCAATCCGCTGCCGCCATCCATGAGTACCTTGGTAAGACGAAAGTCGTCCACTATTGGACTGAGGACCAATGCGGCTGGTGCTCGGGCTGTTCGGAATTTAGGTTCATCACTGGCGTTAAAAGTAATAGCCGTGTCACTCCATGGGTTTATTGTTGCTACTTGGTAGACTTCGGCAAGGCCGCGGAGTGTTCTTTTTCGCATATTATTTGATGTGAAAGTCTTGAAGACTGTTAATACCATACTGGTTTCTCTGGGGTGGCTTTCTGTGGCTTCTGGAATTAGAAGATCTTCGCCAATTTTTGCCACCTGCTGGAGTATCCAACATGCTCTAAGGCTGTGAGTTGGTGTGGCGCCCTCTGCACTGTGAATTTTATAGGGTCCATCAAGCCATCCTTCTAGTACGGTTCCATGCCCTGTAGAGGGCTTTTGCTTTTTGGTATTGAACCCGGGTGTCTGACGATGATGCACCGTTTTTGTTTCGGACCGGGTTTGTATTCAAGGCCGGATTGTCCCAAAATTTTATTTCGGTTTTCCAGGCGCTTTCCATCGCATAGTACTTTCGTACTATGGACGCCAACTCAACGAAGTGTGTAATATCACGGTGACTTATGGCGTTGAGGATTCCCTTGTCCGTGCCATTATTGTAGAAGAATGAAATTGCATCTTCCTCGCGGCAGTCCTTTATCTTGTTCATAACCAGGAGGAATCTGGCCCAGTAATGATGTACTGTTTCTTCGGGCTCTTGCGTAATTTATGATAGATCGCTCATGTACGGGTGGCTGGGTGGAATCAAACCCGAAACCTCACCCAATCTGAGACCCAGGGGCCAAGGAGTTTCCGAACTCGGACGTTTGAATTCTTGGAGGCTGCCCAATGAATCTAGCCCGTCGCCTGACTTTAAGTTTAGGTCTTGAGTGATGTCCTCCCCTCCGCGGGTATCCGGCTTGGAGGGATCGGGAATCCGGACATAGCTAGTCCTTAAGATAGATGAAGGGTCGCCGCACTGTCCCTCTACCACGGCAACATGATGGGTGACCTGGGTAGAGTTAATCTCTCTCAGATCGGGTTTTGGCCCAATCTGGTCGTAACTCCCAGCGCGGCGATGCGATCCAAGAGCTCGTTTAGGGAAGAGAGCTCCATTGGATCTAGCTGCTCGGCGAATTACGAGCTGACATGAAGATTGATTTCGATGACCCAAGAGGTCATCGTCGGCGCAGCAGCCGAATAGGCAGTCATAAGGAAACCGCCTAGTCGGAGAGTTTGGCCGACAGCCAAAGCTCCCTTAGCAACGGTGCCGTCTTTAAAGACGGGATGAGGCATCCTTCCTGATGGCGACGACATAGAGGAACTCTCAATGAAAGCACCAATGTCGGTGTCAAAACCGGTGGATCTCGGGTAGGGGATCCCAAACTGTGCGTCTAGGCTGGATGGTAACAGGAGGCAGGGGACACGATGTTTTACCCAGGTTCGGGCCCTCTTGATGGAGGTAAAACCCTATGTCCTGCTTGATTGATATTGATGATATGGGTAGTACAAGAGTAGATCTACCACGAGATCAGAGAGGCTAAACCCTAGAAGCTAGCCTATGGTATGATTGTTGTTCGTGCTACGGACTAAAACCCTCCGGTTTATATAGACACCAGAGAGGGCTAGGGTTACACAGAGTCGGTTACAATGGTAGGAGATCTACATATCCGTATCGCCAAGCTTGCCTTCCACACCAAGGAAAGTCCCTTCCGGACACAGGACGAAGTCTTCGATCTTGTATCTTCATAGTCCAGGAGTCCGGCCGAAGGTATAGTCCGGCTATCCGGACACCCCCTAATCCAGGACTCCCTCACCTACCTATTATGGAATTTCCATAGCCATTCCGAGATATATTGCCATGCAACTTTCCACCGTTCCGTTTATTATGACATGCTCCATCATTGTCATATTGCTTTGCATGATCATGTAGTTGACATCGTATATGTGGCAAAGCCACCGTTCATAATTCTTTCATACATGTCACTCATGAGTCATTGCACATCCCGGTACACCGCCGGAGACATTCATATAGAGTCATATCTTGTTCTAAGTATCGAGTTGTAATTCTTTAGTTGTAAGTAAATAAAAGTGTGATGATCATCATTATTAGAGCATTGTCCCAAGTGAGGAAAGGATGATGGAGACTATGATTCCCCCACAAGTCGGGATGAGACTCCGGACGAAAATAAATAAATAAAAGAGGCCAAAGAAGCCCAAAAAAGAGAAAAGAGGCCATAAAAAAGAGAAGGCCCAAATAAAAAATAAAAAAATGAGAGAAAAAGAGGGAAGGGGCAATGCTACTATCCTTTTACCACACTTGTGCTTCAAAGTAGCACCATGATCTTTGAGGGAGTCCTGGATTAGGGGGTCTCCGGACAGCCGGACTATATCCTTTGGCCGGACTGTTGGACTATGAATATACGAGATTGAAGACTTCGTCCCGTGTCCGGATGGGACTCTACTTGGCGTGGAAGGCAAGCTAGGCAATAAGGATATGCATACCTCCTCCTTTGTAACCGACCTCGTGTAACCCTAGCCTCTTCCGGTGTCTATATAAACCGGAGGGTTTTAGTCCGTAGGACAACATACAATCATACCATAGGCTAGCTTCTAGGGTTTAGCCTCTCCGATATCGTGGTAGATCAACTCTTGTACTACTCACATTATCAAGAATAAATCAAGCAGGACGTAGGGTTTTACCTCCATCAAGAGGGCCCGAACCTGGGTAAAACATCGTGTCCCCTGCCTCCTGTTACCATCCGCCTTAGACGCACAGTTCGGGACCCCCTACCCGAGATCCACCGGTTTTGACACCGACAATCTTCATGATAGAGAGTCTCCTATGTTGTCACTTTCATATACTAGTGGGAATCTTTCATTATAGAACTTGGCTTGTATATTCCAATGATGGGCATCCTCAAAATGCCCTAGGTCTTCGTGAGCAAGCGAGTTGGATGCACACCCACTAGTTTCTTTGGTTGAGCTTTCATACATTTATAGCTCTAGTGCACCCGTTGCATGGCAATCCCTACTCACTCACATTGATATCTATTGATGGCCATCTCCATAGCCCGTTGATACGCCTAGTTGATGTGAGACTATCTTCTCCTTTTTTTTCTCCACAACCACCATTTTATTCCACCTATAGTGCTATGTCCATGGCTCACGCTCATGTATTGCGTGAAGACTGAAAAAGTTTGAGAACATCAAAAGTTTGAAACAATTGCTTCGCTTGTCATCGAGGTTGTGCATGATTTAAATATTTTGTGTGGTGAAGATTGAGCATAGCCAGACTATATGATTTTGTAGGGATAGCTTTCTTTGGCCATGTTATTTTGAGAAGACATGATTGCTTTGTTAGTATGCTTGAAGTATTATTATTCTTATGTCAATATTAAACTTTTGTCTTGAATCTTATGGCTCTGAATATTCTTGCCACAGTAAAGAGAATTACATGGATAAATATGTTAGGTAGCATTCCACATCAAAAATTCTGTTTTTATCATTTACCTACTCGAGGACGAGCAGGAATTAAGCTTGGGGATGCTGATACGTTGATACGTCTCCGTCGTATCTACTTTTCCAAACACTTTTGCCCTTGTTTTGGACTCTAACTTGTATGATTTGAATGGAACTAACCCGAACTAACGTTGTTTTCAGCAGAATTGCCATGGTGTTGTTTTATGTGCAGAAAACAAAGATTCCCGGAATGACCTGAAACTCCACGGAACATCTTAGAAAAAATAATAAAAAATCCTCGCCAAAGATGAAGACCAGGGGGCCCACACCCTTTTCACGAGGGTGGGGGGCGCCCCCCCTAGGGCGCGCCCCTACCTCGTGGGCCCCCTGGAAACCCTCCGACGCCAACTCGAACTCTATATATTTGCTTCCAGAGAGAAAAAATAAGAGAGAAGAAATCATCGCATTTTGCGATACGGAGCCGCCGCGAAGCCCTAAAACCTCTCGGGAGGGCTGATCTGGAGTTCGTTTGGGGCTCCGGAGAGGGGGATTCGTCGCCGTCGTCATCATCAACCATCCTTCATCACCAATTTCATTATGCTCACCGCCGTGCGTGAGTAATTCCATCGTAGGCTTACTGGATGGTGATGGGTTGGATGAGATTTATCATGTAATCGAGTTAGTTTTGTTAGGGTTTTATCCCTAGTATCCATTATGTTCTGAGATTGATGTTGCTATGACTTTGCTATGCTTAATGCTTGTCACAAGGGCCCGAGTGCCATGATTTCAGATCTGAACCTATTATGTTTTCATGAATATATGTGAGTTCTTGATCCTATCTTGCAAGTCTATAGTCACCTACTATGTGTTATGATCCGGCAACCCTAAAGTGACAATAATCGGGACCACTCCCGGTGATGACCATATTTGAGGAGTTCATGTATTCACTTTGTGCTAATGCTTTGTTCCGGTTCTCTATTAAAAGGAGGCCTTAATATCCCTTTGTTTCCAATAGGACCCCGCTGCCACGGGAGGGTAGGACAAAAGATGTCATGCAAGTTCTTTTCCATAAGCACGTATGACTATATACGGAATACATGCCTACATTACATTGATGAATTGGAGCTAGTTCTGTGTCACCCTATGTTATGACTGTTACATGATGAACTGCATCCAGCATAATTATCCATCACTGATCCGGTGCCTACGAGTTTTCCATCTACTGGTTTAGCTTATTTACTTTCCCGCTGCTACTGTTACAATCACTACAAAATACCAAAAACATTACTTTTGCTGTCTTTACTTTTGTTGCCGCTACCACCACTATCATATTACTTTGCTACTAAACACTTTGCTGCAGATACTAAGTTTCCAGGTGTGGTTGAATTGACAACTCAGCTGCTAATACTTGAGAATATTCTTTGGCTCCCCTTGTGTCGAATCAATAAATTTCGGTTGAATACTCTACCCTCGAAAGCTGTTGCGATCCCCTATACTTGTGGGTTATCAAGACCAATTTCTGGCGCCGTTGCCGGGGAGCATAGCTCTATTCTTTGAGTCACTTGGGATTTATATCTGCTGGACACTATGAAGAACTTGAGAGATCCAAAAACCTAGATCTATCCCTCAACTATGAGGGGAGGTAGGGAACTGCCATCTAACTCTGCACTTGATTCACCTTCTGTTATGAGTAAGTTTGCGAGACCTACACCTGCTTCTGCTATTTGTTCTGATATGTCACATGTTATTGATGATGCCACTTCTGCTATGCATGATACTTATGATGAAACTGCTTCTATGTCTGATACTACTATGCCCCTTAGTGAATTTCTTGATGAACAAATTGCTAGGGCTAGAGAAAAAGAAATTATTGAATCTGAATACGATGATGAAAGTGATGATGAAAATATGCCAGTTATCCCTGAGGGCTATCTTTTTGATCGTGATGCTTCTTTAGCTATTTTAGCTTGCAGAGATAGATATGAGCTTAAGAGGTTATTAATTAAATGGAACAAAGAATTACTTAGAGATAAAATGAAACCCGACCCTGCTTTTGCTACTTCACCTATTTGTGTTCCTGATAGGGATTATGAATTCTATGTTGATCCTGATATAATTACTTTGGTTGAATCTGATCCGTTTTATGGCTATGAATCTGAAACTGTTGTGGCACATCTTACTAAGTTAAATGACATAGCTGCCCTGTTCACTAATGATGAGAGATCGCGTTACTTCTATATACTCAAAATATTTCCGTTCTCATTAAAGGGTGATGCTAAGACATGGTTTAATTCTCTTGATCCTGGTTGTGTGCGTAGTCCCCAGGATATGATTTATTACTTATCTGCTAAATATTTCCCTGCTCATAAGAAACAAGCTGCTTTGAGGGAAATATACAACTTCGTGCAAATTAAAGAAGAGAGTCTCCCACAAGCTTGGGGGAGGCTTCTCAAGTTACTTAATGCTTTGCCTGATCATCCTCTTAAGAAACCCGAAATACTTGAAATCTTTTATAATGGACTAAATGATGCCTCCAGAGATTACCTGGATAGTTGTGCTGGTTCTCTTGTCAGGGAAAGAACATCGGATGAAGCTGAAATTCTATTGAATAATATGTTGACAAATGAAAATAATTGGGCACCTCCTGAGCTAGCTACTGAGCCAACTCCTGCTCCAATTATAGAGCCTATTCTCGAACCAACTCCGAAGAAGAGAGGTGTTCTATTTCTCAGTCCCGAAGATATGCAAGAGGCAAAGAAATCTATGAAAGAAAAAGGTATTAAAGTTGAAGACGTTAAGAATTTACCTCCTATTGAAGAAATACATGGTCTTAATATACCGCCTGTTGAAGAAACATATGATCTTAATTATTTATTTACTGAAGAACCTCCTGATCTCGATATCCCGACACACGTAGTAAAGGTAAATTCTCTCTATAGATATGATAAAGCTAAAGTCCCTCCTACTAAAATTGCTAGTCAGTGCTTGGATGAGTTTGATAACTTTATGTTTAAGCAAGACGACTTCAATTCTTATTTTGGTAGACAATTAAAAGAAAATGCTTATATGATTAGACGCTTGGGTGATTATATGGCTGATATTAAAGGTGAACTTAAACTTGTGAGCAAACATGTTTCTATGGTTACCACTCAAGTAGAACAAGTACTTAAGGCTCAAAAATAAGTGCTTAATGAAATGAATAGTAAGAAAAATGATTATGTTGTTAGAGTGGCTACTAGAACTGGTAGAATGACTCAGGAACCTTTGTATCCTGAAGGCCACCCTAAGAGAATCGAGCAAGATTCTCAAAGAAATAATATTGATGTTCCTAGTTCTTCTAAAAAGAAGAAGAAAAAATGATAGAACTGTGCAAACTTCTAGTGAACCTATTGCTGAACCACCTGATAATCCAAATGATATTTTTGTGTCTGATGCTGAAACACAATCTGGTAATGAACATGAACCTAGTAAAAATATCAATGATGATGTTCGTGATGATGCTCAACCTAGTAATGATAATGATGTAGAAATTAAACCTGCTGTTGATCTTGATAACCCACAATCAAAGAATCAACGTTATGATAAAAGAGACTTTGTTGCTAGGAAACATGGTAAAGAAAGGGAACCTTAGGTTTAGAAAGCCATGCCTTTTCCTCCAAAACCATCCAAGAAAAAGGATGATGAGGATTTTGAGAGCTTTGCTGAAATGATTAGGCCTATCTTTTTGCGTATGAGATGAACTGATGTGCTCAAAACAAATCCTTATGCTAAATATATGAAGGATATCATTACTAATAAAAGAAAGATACCGGAAGCTGAAATTTCCAGCATGCTTGCTAATTATACTTTTAAGGGTGGAATACCAAAGAAACTTGGAGATCCCGGAGTACCTACTATACCTTGCTCCATTAAAAGAAATTATATTAAAACTGCTTTATGTGATCTTGGAGCCGGTGTTAGTGTTATGCCTCTATCTTTTTATCGTAGACTTGACTTGAATAAGCTGACACCTACTGAAATATCTTTGCAAATGTCTGATAAATCAACTGCTATACCTATCGGTATCTGTGAGGATGTGCCTGTTGTGGTTGCAAACGTTACTATTTTAACGGACTTTGTTATACTTGATATTCCCGAGGATGATAGTATGTCTATTATTCTTGGAAGACCTTTTCTTAATACTGCAGGGGCTGTTAGTGATTGCAACAAAGGCAATGTCACTTTTCATGTTAATGGTAATGAGCATACGGTACACTTTCCAAGGAAACAACCTCAAGTTCATAGTATCAACTCTATTGGAAAAATTCCATCGATTATATTTGGAGGTTTTGAATTTCCTCTTCCTGCTGTCAAGAAGAAATATGATATACTTATTATTGGTGGTGTGCATATCCCCGTTGAGGTAACTTAGTGTTATTCGAAATTTCTCCGGTTTCATGATTATCAGAACGAGTTTGTTAACAAGACTTGATTAACCATGTTAGTGGATTCTTTTTGATAAGCATGAGATGGATGAAACTAGAAGCACAAACTTCTGTACCCCACTTTTACTTTCTGTTATTTATATTAAATAAAGTAAAAATAGTATTTTCTGTCTGTTTCCTCACTTATCCGTGCAATATAAAAATAACCCGAAAATAAAAGTCCTCAGAATGCCATGCCAATTTAATATGATTTTTTCGGGAATATTTGAGGATTTACTGTGCAAATATTACCGCGGGAGGAGCTGCCACCTGGCCACGAGGGTGGTGGGCGCCCCCCCCCCCTATAGGGTGCGCCCCCTGCCTCGTGGGCCCACGGTGGCCCTCCTCCACTTATCCCAGCACCCATCTTCTCCCTCTATCTCACACAAACCCGAAAAACCAACTCAAGCACGAGTTCCAGCCACTTTTGCTGCGATTTTCGATCTCCTTGCTCAAAGCACCTCTCGCAAAACTGCTTGGGGAGATTGTTCCTTGGTATGTGACTCCTTCATTGGTCCAATTAGTTTTTGTTCTAGTGCTTTATTCTTTGCAAATTTGTGCTGCATAGGTGACCATGTTCTTGAGCTTGCATGTCAAATTTATATGGTTCCAAGTAGTTCTAATGCTTGATTTAGGCTCTAGGCACTTGTAGGAGTAGTGGCTATCAATATTATTGAAGTTTGTTCATTTTTGTTTGAAGTTACTAAAAATTTCAGATTGTTTCAGAAAAATAATGAGGAGATTTTTGAGGGGCTCGTCGAGCCAAAGCTCGAAGGAAAAGGCACCAAAGCCTAAGTATAATTTGCCGCGCACCGCGGAGATTCGGGCGTGTGAATGGCCTTCTGAATATTTCTTGAGAGCAGCCGGTATCTATGAAGATTTTCATGAATTGGCTCACAATGCAGGCCTCACCGCTTTCCTCCATGACCAATGCGATCAGTATCTCTTACTCACGAATACCTTTGTGCAAAACTTTCATTTTCATTCTAGGAACTCACCACCTATGGTGGAGTTTCATTTATATGATGAGCATAAGGAGATGTCACTTTATGATTTCTATCGGATTTGTTTAGTCCCTTTTGAGGGCAAGACAGAAGAACCACATCATGATGATGTGGCTGGGTTTATTGATAATATCATTGTAGGAGAAACCAGGAAGGTTTCTGATGCACGAAGCACTAGCATACATTTTCCTGTTTTGCATTACTTTGTATTATTTGCTTGTCATTGTTTAATTGGACGCGGAAATTCTGGAAACCTTAGTATCCCTGATTTAATTATTCTACTGGAAGGTTTATACAGTGATAACACTTTTAGTTTGGGCGGTAATATTGCTAGACGGTTAAATATGAACCGTACTAAGGGCCCCATCTTTGGAGGCATCTATGCCACACGCCCAGCCGCACATTTTAACATACCTATTAGGCATGCTGAGAAGGAAGAAAAAGTGTTGCCCCGTGTTTATCTAGATCATAAAAGTATGGTGGCACATGATTTTATTGTTAAAAATAGGGCAGGGGAGCTTAAATATCAATTGTTCTTTAATAAACACCATCCTGAGACTATTACCTTGCCTGCTCCTTCTTTGTTTGATTTGACTGCAGGCACGTACCTTGTTCCGTTGACGGCTATTCATGCCTATCGGAACCCTGCACCAGTCGAGGAGCCAGAACAGGAACCACAAGATGAGCCTCCACGACAATCTGTTTACACTAGTAGAAAACAGGGCTATGGTCCAGGCCGGCTCAGCCCATTAGTCCCCGTTCAGTCTAGAACCAGGACCAATGTGGGCATTGGTCCCGGTTCGTGAGCCCAGGGGGCCGGCCGGGCCACGTATGCCATTGGTCCCGGTTCGTCTGGACCTTTTGGTCCCAGTTGGTGGGACGAACCGGGACCAATGGGCCTCGCTCCTGGCCCACCACCATTGGTCCCGGTTGGTGGCTTGAACCGGGACCAAAGGCTTCCCTTTAGTCCCGGTTCATGTCATCAACCGGGACCAATGAGGTGCCTATATATACCCCCTCGTGCAAGAGCAGAGCACAGTGCTCTGTTTTTTCTGGCCGAGGGGGAGAGGGCTTTGTGGTGCTCTAGCTCACCTCCTATGCACATGAGGTGTTCGATGGAATACCCGAGCCACACTACTTAAGCTTTCTCCTCTCGAAGCTCGACCTCCAAGCTCCATTCTCCTCAAGATTTGTCTAGATTTAGCGGTCCGTCATGCCCCGTCCCCGTCTTCACCGCCGTCGATCACCCGCGCCGATCTCATCACCGACTCCACCGTGGTGAGCCTCTTGTTCTTATCTTCTTTCTGAAAGGAAAAATATTCTTACTTGTATGTTTAGATAGATACTTGTATCATTTTCTTACATTTATTATTGCATCTTATATAGTGCGATGGTTTTGGTATCCGCCCCCGTCGGCCCTCGTCCTGTCTATGATTCGGATTTGGTATGTATATTATCTTTATAACTATTGGTTCATTTATTGTTTATGAAAATTATGTCGACCAATGTGACATAGATTTTATTTATCTAGGATGTATGTGAATCGGAAATGCCAACCGACCCTATTGTCGAGAGGTTAAATTTAGTTGAAGAAGAAAACAATTTCTTGAAGGAAAAAATAAAAAAAAATTGAGGAGGAGAAGATGATATTGGAGTTGCATGTTGCGGATGTCGTCGATGATCACAAGATCAAGATGGATGCAATGCGCTTGAAGATTAGAAAGATTAGAAAATATGACATTGATACCGAGGCTTGGTATCATTATGTCGTTGCATCAATTGTTACCTTGGTTGCGATTATGATCTCATTTGTTTTCGCATTGAAATGTTTTACATAGTTTCAATGTATGGTTTAATTAATTAGATGCTCTGGAGAGCTATATGTTGTTAGATGAGAACTATGTATGCACTTTGGTTTTAATGTGATGATGAACTTCTATTAATTTGGACACTTAATTATATATAATGCACGCAGATGAACCGGCAATGGATGTACGGTGTCGGTGTACTAGAGTAAGGGTACCCTAGTATCCCGAACTTGTGCACGGGCAGTCGCAGCATCCCGCGGCAAGGCTTGCCGGGTGACCGCCAAGGTCCTCCGTGGTCCCTTTGGAGCCATTCAAGAACAAAGTATCCAAGTCAAGGAGACAAGACCCCGGCAAGAGGAGCTTGCCGGGAAGGGCAACAAAAGCATCTCAAGACCCTGGCAAGAGGAGCTTGCCGGGAAGGCCACCCAAGGCATCTCAAGGAACTTGCCGCGGCGCGCCACGCGCCCCGGCAAGGCCCAGTGAGCGACAAGCTCCCGGACGCGACAAGACAACGACCGCGGCAAGGCGCTTGCCGCGACAAGCCACTACTCTGTGCCCGCGCTCCAGCGCATCCACCAACGTGTCGCTCTGGGGCCCTTCCAGGCGTACGTGGCGGGAGGCTGTGCAGCCAGCGGCGTGCGGTGGCAAGCGGCGCTGACAAGTTTGCCATCATGGCGAGCGGTGGCGCCCCTGACGGTCCCTTTTGCACTATTTAGGCGACACAGACGGGCATTTAATGCCCTTGTCTCCTGCCGTCAGGGTTAGGTATGATACACTGTAGCAGGTGGCTGTACCTATCGCAGCACCTTTCCATTTTTACCCTTTGCCTCCGTTGCCACCTGTCGGTGACCCCTTGAGCATATAAAAGGAGGCCCATGTGCAACGTAGTGGGGGTTAGCTAGTTCACAGAACACTCACGCTCGGTCTCGTTAGCTGCTGAAGTGTACTGTAGCACTTCGCGCTCCCGAGCAAGAAATCAATACAAGCCACAAAGCAGGAGTAGGGTTTTACGCATCCGTGCGGCCCGAACCTGGGTAACTGCTCGCGTGCCTCGCCTCGATCCACTCTTTGCACGGCCTCCGCCCCCACCGAACCGAAAGGGACCCGGTCCGCTGGTCCCATAGGTGTTCGTGGATCAGTCCCCCGACATCTCTGGCGCGCCAGGTAGGGGGCGTCGAGGTTGTGTGAACCAGATCCGGCATTCACGCGAGCTAGATCTTCATCATCTTCATCGACATGCCGCCGAAGAAGAAGGTTTCGGAGGCAGCTGCTCTGTCCGCGCCGAACCCACCACCGCCGGAGCAAACGGCTGGTGGGGCAGACGCCGGTGGAAGGACGGGCGTCGACGAGGGAGCACACGGTGCTGCCAGGTCCAAGGACAAGGTTGCGCTGCATGTTGGCCGCGTAGCCGGCTCCCACAACGACCGGGCGCACTCCAAGTCCTCGGCGTCCGTACATGCACCGCGCCCGTCTCATGAGGCGCGGGACCGGCAGCGTCATGGTGCTCACGGTACCATGCGCTTGCTGGACCAAGATCAAGCTGGTGGATCTCGAAGTGCTCAAGACCACCATGCACGCCAACCTGCTGGCGCGAGCGAGGCACGGTCGCCTGGACGGGATACTGCTCCTTCTAACATAGTTAGAAGTCCGAGCATATCCCGCTCCTCGCACCGTTCGCCACCACCACCTGCCACAGCAGCAGAAGCTTTGGCGCGAGCTCAACTGCTCCTGGACTACCCTCCAACGACAGACAAGATCGACGAGTAGAGGGCCACCATCCAGAGTCTCATCGGCTGCGCCAACGGCGACACTCAGCGGCAGCCGAGCACGTCGCAGCCGCAGCTAGTCAGCCAGGCACGAGCCGGTGGCGACAAGACCGGTGGGGGTGCAACCTCTGTGCACTCTCCGCCCCAAAGGCCAAGATTGCCGACTCGCCAGATCCACCTCGACAGCGACTCCACCGCGTCGTCAGATCCACGAGCTCATCGCGATCAGCGCAAAGTTCTTCACGAACGACAGCAAGAAGACGCTCGTACTCGCATCGAGCGCCGAAGAGAAGCGTGACGTCAATCAGACCAGCACGCTGGGCCCTCTATCGACGTGCATGCGCCAGGGGAACCAGGCGACTTGCCGTACGCTGTAGGTTGCCCTGCGTTCACTCATGAGCTGCGGCAAGTCCAGTGGCCCAGCATGAAGAACTTCAGGCCAGATGTACCAGAGAAGTAGGACGGCAAGTCGCATCCGTCGGAGTTCCTCAGCATCTACACCATCGCGGTGCAGGCTGCCGGGGGGCGGGACGACAAGATCCTTGCCAACTACTTCCCGCTGGTGCTCAAGCCCAACGTCAGGTCCTGGCTCATGCACTTGCCGGAGAACTCCATATCCTCTTGGGCAGATCTATGCCATCAGTTTGCCGGCGCCTTTACAGGCGGCCACAAACCTCATGGCCAAGAGAGTGACCTTCATCTGCTCGCCCAGAAGGAAGGAGAGCCTCTGTGCAAGTACATTCAGAGATTCAGCCGTGTACAGCACAACATCCCAGACGTCCACCCTGCCGCGGTCATCAGCGCGTTCCATCAGAACGTGCGTAACCGCAGGATGCGGGAGGAGATGGCGATGTGTAAGATCAGAGACGTCAGTGAGCTGTATGCCCTGGCCGATAAGTGTGCACGTGCTGAGGAAGGGAGGAAACTCCCCGGAGAGAATATAGGAGCAGGAGGATCTGATAGTGACGATGCTGCCCCGGCAAAGATGAACCGGCGGCGGAACAGGAAGAAGAAAGGCAAAGATGTGTTAGTCGTCGAGCAGTCCGGCAACGAAGGTGGCGCCAAGAAAGCCAAAGTTGGTAGCTCCGGCAAGGAGGTTGCCGCGTGCACCAACTGTCAGGCTGTGGCGGTCGCCGACAAGCAGGACGGCACCGACAAGCAGTACTGCAAGATTCACCGCACCAAGGGCCATGACCTCCAGAGCTGCAAGAAGGTCGAGCAGCTTGTCTAGCAGCAAAAGGCTGAGTACGAGCGACGAGACAAGGAGAGGGCCCAAGGAGGCACTGGAGAATCTAGCAAGAACCGTGCCGGCCGGGGAGGACGCCGCGGCAAGGCCAAGCAGCGGCAAGGAGACAGACCTCCCCGCGGCCGCGACAAGGATGAAGATGACGACGACAACGACGAAGACATGGATGATGTTGAGACCAGTGAGCAGGAGTTCCAGAAAGCCACAGAAGTCTTGTGCATTGACGGCGGTGCTTCTCTGCATACTTCGCACCGCCAACTCAAGCAGTGGGTGCGGGAAGTTAATGCAGCAGAACCACCCGTCGAATCACACAAGCTTCTGAAATGGTCCAGCACGCCTATCATCTTTAATGTTGAGGACCACCCTGATCGCACAACTGCTGTCGGGTGCTTGCCGATGTTGGTTTCACCAACTATCCGCAACCTCAAGGTCACTAAGATGCTAGTTGACGGTGGGGCCGGCTTGAACCTGATCTCCTCCGCTGTACTCCAGAAACTTCAGATCCCTGAGAGCGAGCTCGAAGAGACCGGCACATTCCAAGGAATCAATACGGGAAGGAGCAAGCCGAAGGGGAAGGTCACGTTGCTAGTGACATTTGGCAGCGAGCTGAACTTCAGGACTGAGAGGGTCACTTTTGACGTTGCCGATATTCCATTGCCTTACAATGGGATACTTGGCCGTCCAGCACTCGCCAAGTTCATGGCAGCCTCTCACTACGCATACAACATGCTAAAGATGCCAGGCCCGATAAGCGTCATCTCTGTCCCCGGCGACAAGAAGGATGCTCTTATCTGCGCCGACAAGATCTACCGGGAAGCCGCAGCCGCAACAGACCGCAAGTCACTTGCCGCTGAAGCTCCCGGGGGGAAGAAGAAGCCCAAGTCCGGCAAGAGTTCTGATGCCCACTCCGGCAAGCGCACCTCTTCGGAGTGCTGCGCTGCCGTTGAGGACGCACCATCGAGCTCCACCGGCAAGTGTAAGAAGACAATGGCAGCTCCGCCAGAGACGAAGAAGGAGTCCGCCGAGGAGGACGGCACTGGTCGTACCTTCACCATCAGTGCCACTCTCGACCCTAAATAGGAAAGCGCGCTCATTGCTTTCCTGCGGGAAAATGTCGACGTGTTTGCGTGGCAACCGTCTGACATCCCCGGTGTTCCCAGGAAAGTAATTGAGCACCACCTTGCCGTTTGTCCTCATGCACGGCCCGTCAAGCAGAAGGTCAGGAAGCAAGCAGTGGAGCGCCAAGAATTCATTGTAGAAGAGATCAAGAAGTTGGAAGCAGCAGGCCTTGTCAGAGGAGTGCTCCATCCTACGTGGTTGGCCAATCCTGTAGTCGTGCGCAAGGCGAACGGGAAATGGAGACTTTGTATCGATTTTACCGATGTTAACAAAGCTTGTCCCAAAGACCCATTTCCTTTGCCGCGCATTGACCAGATTGTTGACTCCACAGCCGGATGTGATTTGCTTTCATTTCTTGACGCATACTCAGGATACCATCAGATCATGGCAGAATAGGATGAGGAGAAGACCGCATTTATTTCTCCATGTGGCACGCACTGTTTCATACGGATGCCTTTCGGATTAAAAAATGCTGGTTCAACATTTGCAAGAGTGGTCCATGTCGCTCTGGAGCCACAAATACACAGAAATGTGGAAGCCTACATGGATGACATAGTGGTCAAGAGCAAGGACAAGGCGACTCTGATTCAAGATTTAGACGAGACCTTTGCACAAGATCAGCCTCAAGCTCAACCCAGAGAAGTGTGTATTTGGAGTCCCCTCCGGCAAGATTCTCGGGTTCTTCGTGTCTCAGCGGGGAATTGAAGCCAATCCCGACAAGATCAAGGCCATTGAGCAGATTGAAGCACCAAAGCGCGTCAAGGATGTACAAAGACTTGCCGGTTGCGTGGCTGCTCTCAGCAAGTTTATCTCTAGGTCTGCTGAGCGCGCCCTGCCATTTTTCAAATTATTGAAAAAGGCAGGTCCAATGAAATGGACTCCGTAAGCGGAGGCTGCGCTGCAAGACTTGAAGAGATACCTGTCCTCCCCTCCAATACTTGTCGCACCTAAGCCACAAGAGAAGTTGCTGCTGTATATAGCGGCAACCAATCAAGTGGTTAGTGCTGCGTTAGTGGCAGAGAGGGAGGAAGATGACGAGCCAGCAACCACGGCAAGCGCATCCAGCGACAAGCAAGGGGCTTCCCCGGCAAGCTCTGGTCCCGACAAAGATGGATCTGCGCAGATGCACGAGGAGACACAGAAGAAAATGGTGCAACGCCCAGTTTACTTTGTCAGTTCCCTTCTGCAGGAGGCTAGGTCAAGGTACTCTGGCGTGCAGAAATTGCTCTTCGGCCTTCTCATGGCCTCGAGAAAGCTGCGCCATTACTTCCAAGCACATGAGATCACAGTTGTCACTCGCTTTCCGCTGAAGAGGATACTACAAAATCCAGAAGCGACAGGCAGGATTGTTGAGTGGGCACTGGAACTGTCAAGCTTTGGCCTCAAGTTTGAGAGTACTTCAACTATCCAGAGCAGAGCATTGGCAGAATTTATAGCAGAATGGACGCCAACACCAGATGAAGAAATTCCAGAAACGAGCATCCCCGTCAAGGAAGCAAGCAAAGAGTGGCTGATGTACTTTGATGGTGCTTTTTCGCTACAAGGCGCCGGCGCTGGCGTGCTGCTTGTCACACCCACCGGAGAGCACCTCAAGTACGTAGTCCAGATGCACTTTCCCAAGGAGAAAGCAACAAACAATACTGCAGAGTATGAAGGCTTGCTTGCCGGTCTCAGGATTGCGGCAGACCTTGGGATCAAGAAGCTCATTGTCAGGGGTGACTCACAGCTTGTCGTCCGCCAAGTGAACAAGAACTATCAGAGTCCATTGATGGAAGCCTAGGTCGACGAAGTGAGAAAGCTAGAAGAGCACTTTGACGGCCTACAAATGGAGCATGTTCCAAGAGCTCAAAACGCCATTGCCGATGGCCTGTCAAAGTGCGCGGCACTTAAGTTACCTGTGGAACCAGGGATCTTTGTGCTCAAGCTGACTCAACCATCCGTAATGCCATCAACTGGACAGAGCAAGAAGAGGAAGTTGATTTCTGGTGACTATTTTCCGGCAGAGCTTCCCGAAGCCGCCGCCAAGAAGGTCCCTAAGATCAACGCTAAAGGCGCTGAGGAGCAGTCTGCTCCGGCAAGCCCTACGGTTTGTTCCGTTGAAGCAGAAGCTTCCGATAAGTTTTGCTCCGGCAAGCTTGTCGGGGAACGTCAAGCTCCGGCAGAGCCGCAGGTTCTCACCGTAGAAGCGGATGTTCTCGCAGCAGCTGAGATCAACACCAAGAGTGCTGAGGAGCAATATGCTCCGGCAAGCCCTGGGGTTTGTTCCGTTGAAGCAGAAGCTCCCGACAAGTTTTGCTCCGGCAAGCTTGCCGGGGGACGTCAAGCTCCGGCAGAGCCGCAAGTTCTCGCCGTAGAAGCGGATGTTCCCGCAGCAGCAGATTTGCCTTTAGTCCTTGTCGTCAAGCCACAAGCTCCAGCATGGGCACAGCAGATTGTCCGTTTCCTTCAGACAGGAGAACTTCTCGAAGAGCAAGAAGAAGCGGAAAAAGTAGCCCGGCAGTCAAGTATGTACCAGTTTGTCGAGAAGACACTGTATAGAAGAAGACTCAACGGTGTGAAATTGAAGTGTATTCACCGGGAAGACGGACAAAAGCTGTTGGCAGAGATACATGGAGGCATATGTGGTCACCACATTGGCGCAAGAGCACTTGTCGGCAAAGCATTCCGGCAAGGTTTCTTTTGGCCGACAGCCCTCCAGGATGCAACTGCCCAAGTAACCAAGTGTGAAGCGTGCGAGTTCCGTTCCAAACAGATACACCAACCTGCTCAAGCTCTCCAGACGATCCCTTTATCCTGGCCATTTTCGGTCTGGGGGCTCGACATCCTCGGCCCCTTTTCCCGAGCAGTCGGGGGCTTTGAGTACTTGTACGTTGCAATCGACAAGTTCACAAAGTGGCCGGAAGTGGAACCAGTGAGGAAGGTGACAGCACAGTCAGCAGTCAAGTTCTTCAGGTCGATTGTTTGCCGCTTCGGGATCCCTAACAGGATAATCACTGACAACGGTACACAATTTACGAGCCGCACCTTCATGCAGTATGTCCAAGATCTTGGCGCCAAGGTCTGCTTCGCTTCTGTTGCTCACCCGAGAAGAAACGGTCAAGCGGAGAGGGCAAATGCTGAAGTGCTGCACGGGCTCAAGACCAGAACTTTCGACAGGCTGCACAAGTGCGGAAGAAACTGGATCGAGGAGCTACCGGTGGTTCTTTGGTCGATCAGGACGATGCCGAATCCAGCCACTGGACAAACACCTTTCGCTCTAGTCTATGGAGCAGAGGCAGTTATCCCCACGGAACTCGTATACGGGTCACCTTGAGTGCTCTCTTATGATGAGCTCGAGCAAGAGCAGCTGCGACAAGATAATGCGCTGCTCCTTGAGGAAGACCGTCTTCAGGCTGCTGTGCGAGCTGCTCGCTACCAGCAAGCTTTGCGCCGCTACCATAGCCGCAAAGTTAATGCCAGAAGTTTCGAGGAAGGTGACCTTGTTCTTCGGCGTGTTCAGTCCACCAAGAATTCCAACAAGTTGACGCCAAAGTGGGAAGGCCCTTACCGGGTGAAACGAGTCTCTAGGCCTGGCGCTGTCCGCCTTGAGACCGAAGAAGGCATTCCGGTGAGCAACTCCTGGAACATTGAGCATCTTCGTAAGTTTTACCCGTAAGGCGCGGTTGTCGGAACCTGTTCCAGCAACCACCTTTTGTACAAGTCTTGCCGCTGTTGCATGTAATCCTTTGTACAAAGCCGGGCGCAGACCCCGTGCATAAGTAAAGCTCATGTGTCCCGCACATCTCGTCAATTTCATGCTTTCTATTTTTTGCATGTGTTATCTGACACTTTGTGCAGCACCTACTCCCCAGTAAGCAATAACGAGCCATAAGGCTCCATATCTTTATTTTCTCTTCTTTCTTTTTTCTCAAGGAAAGGAAGGTTCCTGCGCCCACAAGTTTACCGGGGGGGAAAGGAGAAGATAATGGTATGGACCAGGCGTCATTCAAGAGAATTTCGCCTTGCCGGGAAGCAAACGACAGAAAAGCTAAGTTGCCAAAGTTTGAGCAATTAGATTTTTTAAATTTTAAGTTATCTCCCTTGAACGACCGCACTTTGTACGGAAAACCTGTGCGCGGAGGAACCAACTCGTAGCTAGTTGCGCCCTTATTTTGTTTCGAGTCCGCTCAACAACTTAAGTGAGCTGCAACTAGTTGCGACAAGGTTTCTTGCCGGTAGCGGCATCGCTAGCAGGCTGCTGACGTTCCGCACTCAGCGCTCGCGGCTCAGGTGCCTGCACCGGCAAGTTCCCTAAAAGCGTAGGGCAAAAACATACAAAGGAAGGAATCAAGTAAAGGGGATAACATTGCAATCATTCCATAGAATAAAGTTATATTAGAAAGATAGCTTGTCGCAGCTCTAATACATTGTTTTCATAACATGATAAACAGCGACAAGGAAAGAAGGAATGGGCGGCCTAATCTACGCGATCACCCTCGATCCTCTTGATCCCGCTCACCTTGTCCACAATGGGTGCGACAAGGGCCTTGAGCGCCTCCAGATCGGCGTCCGGTGGCAGGGTCTTGAAGACATTGGTGAAGTTGAGGCCCGGATTGCGGAAGGCCACCTTCACCAACACTTTCTGAAGAGCTCCCGCACAGATCTTGCGCGACTCGTCGGCGAGCTGCTTCGGGATCCTCTCCCAGAGTCGCTGGAGGGCCGTCGCCACGCCCTTGAAGAACAAGACGAGCTTGGGGCTGGGTTGGAGATTCTCGTCGGAGGGATACCCGAGATCCTCCATCCCCAGCTGCGCCAACTCCCTGTCAATATCTGTGGCAGCATTCGCAAGACTTTCCGCCCAATGCTCCACAGTCTCCCTGAAAGCGTTTTGGGTGGCGGCGACACTTTCCAGCAGCGTCTTGTCGGCCTTGATCTCCTCCTTCAAGGCCGCCTCCTGCTTCTTGGCGCCGTCCAGCGTCTTGGTCAAAGCGGTCAACTTCGACTCAAGATCTGCATTGGAGCCCTTGGCGGCGCTGAGCTCTTTTCCCATCTCGGCGAGATCGACCTCCAGCTTCGCCACCTTCGTCTCCAGCTCCTTCTTGGCGGTCTCAGCGGCGGCAGCAGTGTCCTCTGCTTGCTTGAGGGCTCCGCCGAGTTTTTCCTCGCGCGCGGCAAGCTCCTCCTCGTGGGTGTCAAGATTGACCTTCCGCTGCGCCAGCTCTCCCTCTTCCGCGGATAGCTTCACAGCGGCAAGTCGCTATTGCTCTTCGACTTCGGCCTTCTCGAGGAAGAAGACTTTCTGCACTTCGGCAAGCTGCTCCCGCTCCTCCGCCAGGGACCGGAGGGCTTCCCGGTGGAAACCCCCGAGCTCCTCTGCGCGCTTCTCAATATCAGCTCCCGCCTTCGCGACAAGCGCCTCGCGGGATTTCAGCTTGGCTTGCCGCGCGCGGTAGAGCGACATCAACTTCCGCAGCAGCCGCTCTTCTTCGGGCTCATTGCTGCTGCTGCTTGGCGCGTCAACCAGCGTCAGCCCCGTGGAGGCGAGCACCTCCCCGTCGAAGATCTCCCCCTCGACCGGCGCCCTGGAGCTTGATGCCCAGGGGAGGTTGATGAAGACACATTCGCCGGCCTTCAAATAGATGCCTGGCTGGGGCTCTTCGGAGCCTGGCGCTGCGGCAGCGGCGGACGGGTCGGTGGTCGGTGTAGCACCTGGCGCTCCTGCGGCCTCAGGGCCGTCAGTGCGATCACCAGATCCTTCGCCAGTTGCTGCGGCGGCAGCCTTGGCGGCCTCCAGCGGCATCGCCAGCACCGGCTGCTTCGTCAGCGGCGACCTCGGTCTCCATCTGCTTTGCAGCGGATGGGTCTGACGGCCGGAAGAGGGGAGAAGAGTCAAGTAAAAATCCAACAAGAAGAAGAACCCAAGGGAAGTTTTGGAGCAAAAGGATTACCTGTACCGGGTTTTGTAGTCGTGGTCTCCACTGTCGGGGGGTCACTGGTGCTGTCCCTTGCCGGAGAACCCTCTCTTGCCGGAGACTTCTCCCTTACCGGGAAGCCCTCCCTTGCCGGAGAGTTCTCCCTTGTCGGGGGATTCTCCCTTGGCTCCTGGTGGGGCTGCTCTGCTCCTTCACAAACCAACAATCAAATATCAGCAAAGACAGCGTACCCATGCGCACCTCACAGCGTAAAGCAAACCGTATACTTACGCTTTGGGCTGCTCTGGAGAAAATTTGCTGGGTCCGGCAAGATTATCTCGGGTGCACCCCCTTCTGTCATCGTGGGTTCATCCTCGATGATAATCACCGGGGCCTTGGCTCTCTTTGCTGCTCTCTGGGCCAGAGTCCTGAAAAGGAACAAGTTCAGAGTAAAGCAAATCAGATACAAGACAAAACAGCAAGGATTGAAGAACTACAAGTACAACAAGGGAGTCTTACTCTTCTTCTTCTTCCTCGCCAGAGCTGAACACGGAGAAGTCGAAGTCTGGCTCACGTCCGGCGCGAGGAGGTGGAGGAGTAGCTTCCCTTGGCCGCTTGGCGGGAGCAGTGGCGGTGGTCTGAGACGACCTCGCTCCGGCTGGAGTAGAAGCGGTGGTCCGGGAGGGCCCCGCTCCAGTTGTCGTTGCAGCGTGAGATGCTCCCGCGGTAACAGTGCTTGCCGCGGTGGAGCGTGTCGCGCGGCGCGGGGGCAGTTCACTCGCCTGCTGCTCTGCCACGTCACCAACCTTGCGGAGACGCCTTCTTGGTGGGGAGGGAGGCTCTGCTTGCGGTGAGCTGCCTGAAGATGAGGAGGAAGAGGAGTTGATTTCCAGCGAGCCGCGAGTGTCCTTGGCGGGCTCGCTCGGCTCGGCATCACGCCCGGCAAGCTCCTTCTTGCCGGCGGGCTCCCCTCGCTCGGCACGGCTTGCCGCTTCTGCTGCATCCGCCTCCTCCACGGTGAACCCAAATTCGCCCGCGGCTGCCGCCGCCTCTTCCAGCCTAGTGGCGATGAGTGCCATCTCCGCATCCGTGGTGTCCTGGGTGAGGCTGTCCTTCTCGTCGGATCGGATCGGCACTTCTACCGAGTCATGGAAGAACTGCTGCACGACGTCGTCTGCAGGCTCCTGCCAAGTTGGCACAATTCCATGCGAGTCGCACTCCGGCATCATTTCACGGATGTGGTCGAGCGAGGAATTGTTGCACAGCGGAACGACGCCCCCCGGCGACCTGAACACCACGGGATGTTGGGGGTCATACTTGAAGAGCTCCTAGAGCATCGCGTTGAGCTCCAGAACTGTGAAGTTGAAGTTGAGGCCCGGCCACAGCCTCATGATATCTGCCGCATTCTTGAACTCCCAAGTAGGCCTTCCCCGTTCCTGTAGGGGGGCGATGCGGCTGCGAAGAAAGTCTGCGCCAACAGCGCCTACAGTAAGCCCGGCAAGCCTGAGACGCAGGATCCTGGTGACAGCAATCTCCAGCTTGTCGTCTTCCGGGGCCACGTCACTCCAATCGCTGCCGCGTGCTACTGGGGTTCGGCGCCGGGTGGTGAATGGCTGTGGGTTCTCCTCGTCAATCCAGCACCAATCTGCTCTCCACTCCTCCCATTTGCCGCGGAATTCTCCCTCCAGATAAGTTTCCTTCTTGCCGGCCCTTGAGATCCAGGTGATTCCGCCGGATAGAGGCTCTCCTCTCTCTACTCGGGGTATGAAGAAATGGCGGAAGAGGGCTACACTGGGGTGGACTCTGACAAAGTTTTCGCAGAGATGCACGAAAACTGCCATGGTCAGAACGGCATTGGGGGTGAAGTCAAGGAGGTGGAATCCATAGGTATTCATGATGTCGCAGAAGAATTCGGAGAAAGGAGGGCAGAGCCCGCAGTAGAAGAACAGAGCGAAGAAGGGGTATCCATTTGGGGCCTTCTTCCAAGCGGCGGCGGGGAGTACCTTCGTGCGTGGATGTGCTCGTGTCTCTGTCAACCAGAAGAGGTAGTAGTTCTCCCTCAGCTCCCTCGCGGCAAGCTTGGGGGGGAAACTGCGTGCTCCTTCGGCAGCGCCACAAGCCGCTGCGCCTTGGTCGACTTTACGACCTTCCCCTTGTCGGCTTTTGGAGCCATGGCGGAAGTGGTGGAGGAGATTGATGGCGTTGGTGGCGCTGGTGGCAATGGGGGGCGGAGCGCTGCTCTCTTTCGGCTTTGGGAAGACGAGGGAGCGGAGGAGATTTCTGAGATTGAAAACAGCAACGGGCGAATGGGCGGACTGCCCCTGTTTCCCCTGCTTATAAAGAGGGAGGGGGCGGACGTTCCGCATTTCCGAATAAAGTAACCACCCACGATCTCTCCCACGACGCCGCATTCAACGCGTGCCGTTCGGGAAGGGCTCGGTGGATACGGAGAGAGATACGTGTATGGCCCAACAGCGCTCGGCACCGTATATGGCCCAGGCCCGGGGGCTCCTGTCGGTGTACTAGAGTAGGGGTACCCTAGTATCCCGAACTTGTGCACGGGCAGTCGCAGCATCCCGCGGCAAGGCTTGCCGGGTGACCGCCAAGGTCCTCCGTGGTCCCTTTGGAGCCATTCAAGAACAAAGTATCCAAGTCAAGGAGACAAGACCCCGGCAAGAGGAGCTTGCCGGGAAGGGCAACAAAAGCATCTCAAGACCCTGGCAAGAGGAGCTTGCCGGGAAGGCCACCCAAGGCATCTCAAGGAACTTGCCGCGGCGTGCCACGCACCCCGACAAGGCCCGGTGAGCGAAAAGCTCCCGGACACGACAAGACAACGACCGCGGCAAGGCGCTTGCCGCGACAAGCCACTACTCTGTGCCCGCGCTCCAGCGCATCCACCAACGTGTCGCTCTGGGCCCTTCCGGGCGTACGTGGCGGGAGGCTGTGCAGCCAGCGGCGTGCAGTGGCAAGCGGCGCTGACAAGTTTGCCATCGTGGCGAGCGGTGGCGCCCCTGACGGTCCCTTTTGCACTATTTAGGCGACACAGACGGGCATTTAATGCCCTTGTCTCCTGCCGTCAGGGTTAGGTATGATACACTGTAGCAGGTGGTTGTACCTACCGCAGCACCTTTCCATTTTTACCCTTTGCCTCCGTTGCCACCTGTCGGTGACCCCTTGAGCATATAAAAGGAGGCCCATGTGCAACGTAGAGGGGGTTAGCTAGTTCAGAGAACACTCACGCTCGGTCTCGTTAGCTGCTGAAGTGTACTGTAGCACTTCGCGCTCCCGAGCAAGAAATCAATACAAGCCACAAAGCAGGAGTAGAGTTTTACGCATCCGTGCGGCCCGAACCTGGGTAACTGCTCGCGTGCCTCGCCTCGATCCGCTCTTTGCACGGCCTCCGCCCCCGCCGAACCGAAAGGGACCCGGTCCGCTGGTCCCATAGGTGTTCATGGATCAGTCCCCCGACATACGATGACAGACACACCCGCGAGTACATTAAGGGCATGCATGAGTTTCTCTATGCGGCTGAGGCAAACAAGTAGAATGGTTTTATTTGTTGTCCATGCACTGAATGTGGGAATACAAGGTCTTACTCTAACCGGAAAATCCTTCACTCCCACCTGCTTTACAAGGGTTTCATGCCACACTATAATGTTTGGACGAGGCACGGAGAAATAGGGGTTATGATGGAAGGCGGCGAAGAAGAAGAGTACGATGACAACTATGTGCCCCCTGAATACGGTGATGCTGCAACGGGGGGAGCTGGTGAAGATCAAGAGGAACCAGACGATGTGCCACGGGTGAAGCTGCTGAAGATCAAGAGGAACCAGACGATGTGCCCGATGATGATGATCTCCGCCGGGTCATTGTCGATGCAAGGACGCAATGCATTAGTCAAAAGGAGAAGCTGAAGTTCAATCGCATGTTAGAGGATCACAAAAAAGGGTTATACCCCAATTGCGAAGATGGCAACACAAAGCTCGGTACCGTACTGGAATTGCTGCAGTGGAAGGCAGAGAATGCTGTGGCTGACAAAGGATTTGAGAAGCTACTGAAAATATTGAAGAAGAAGCTTCCAAAGGATAACGAATTGCCCGACAGTACATACGCAACAAAGAAGGTCGTATGCCCTCTAGGATTGGAGGTGGAGAAGATACATGCATGCCCTAATGACTGCATCCTCTACCGCGGTGCATACAAGGATCTGAACGCATGACCGGTATGCGGTGCGTTGCGGTATAAGATCAGACGAGATGACCCTAGTGATGTTGACGGCGAGCCCCTCAGGAAGAGGGTTCCTGCAAAGCTGATGTGGTATGCTCCTATAATACCACGGTTGAAACGTCTGTTCAGAAACGAAGAGCATGCCAAGTTGATGCGATGGCACAGTTAAAGAGAAATTAATCAAGTCTTTTGCTCTGAAGAGGATGGCAGAACTATTCAGGAGGTGGAAGAAAGAGCTGAATAAGTTTGTCGAAAATAATGAGACACCAGAATTCAAGGGCAGATATGAGAAGATCAGAGATCACTGGCCCGCATTTGTGGCCCACAAGACATCGGAAAAGAGTCAGAAGATGTCGGCGACAAACAAGCAAAATGCTGCGAAGAAGAAGCTTCACCATCGCACCGGGTCAGGTGGCTACCTCGTAGCCCGGCCTAAGTGGTCCAAGACTGAGAACGACCTGGTTCATAAAGGGATCGAACCAGAGATAATTAACTGGCCAGACCGTTGCCGGACTTGGTTCTTCGGGGCTGGCGGAACCTTGGACCCTGTAACAGGGAAGTGCATTTGGACGAACGATCAAATGGACATACCAGTCAGTAAGCTTAAGCAGTATATCGAAGCAGCGCAGGAAGGGACGTTCTTTCCAGACAGAGAGAACGACAAGCTCACAATGGCCCTCGGGAATCCTGAGCACCCTGGACGGACACGAGGCACGCCAGGCTCCATTCCGTGGAAGGTTGGGTTTCCGGACGCAGGCGGTTACAAATCCCATGAGAGGAGGAAAAAAGTGCAGCAGACCAAAATGCAGGCGCTGCAAGCTAGGGTAGACGCGATAGAGGAACGAGAAGCAAATCGCAGCAAACGTACTGCCGAAGCCTCCCCCGAAGCTACCCCGCCATCTCAGCGCAGAAGCAGCGTGGCTTCCACTGAGCTGCTTCAGCCGGAGCATGCCTTGACAGCTCCTACCAGCTATCCCGTGGATGCTATAACGGAGTCTCAAAATCGCCACCTTATGACGCAATGGATGAATTTGAAGGTCAAGGCGGCTGTAGGCTCTGTTTATCCTACTGAACCCAGTGCAACTTTTCACTGCCGGCCGATTCCAGAAGGATATGCTAGGGTGATGGTGGATGAGATAACGGAGGGATTTGAGGACCTCCAACTTGACCACCCTACCACTGAAGGGGAGACTCGGCTGGGGTCTGCTCTGAAGACTCCATGCCTATGGCGGAAGGAGCTCATCAACCTTCCGAACTGGACGCCTCCGCCTCCTCCTCCTCCTCTGGCAAGTCAGGGCACTCCGCCTCCACCGCCTCCTCCTCCGGCAAGTGACGATCAGGGCCCTCGGCCGGCTCCTTCTCCGGCGCGTGGCGGCACTCCGCCTCCTTCTCCGCCTACGCCGACGCGCCCGAGCAGCCAGCCTCCTCCTTCTCTGCCTCGTCAGCAAGGGCGGAAGAGACCTGCCGCCGCTGATCGGACCATATGAGAGGACCCTGGAGGAGAACGCCGAGATCGCGCGAGAATAAGTGAGGAACTTCTTTGAAGGGGTGAAAGCAAAGAAACATCCATCTCCGGAGGAGAAGGTAGATCGGGTGAAAGTGAAGCGCACTCTGGCTGCCCTGACAAAACCACCGAAGTCTGATCCGCTGAAAGGAAACTATGACCGCATTATTGGAAAGGAATTTGCCGAAGCGGAGCGGTCGGGAAGTACTGTCAGTGATCAAAGGCTGAAAGAACGACGAGCTGGGAAACAAATTGCCCAGCTCGGCGAACAAGCGAAGCAATCGTGCCCCCCGCTCAAGGTGCCTAGCCACAACGTCACTAATGATCCGAGGATGGTGCCCGGTTATAGCAATCTTGCAGATTACCTGCCCGACGAAGTACATTATGAACCCATGGACATGCAGATACAAAGATACGAGTACGGGAAGCCTCTCATCAAAGATGAAAGATCTCTATCAACGATGATGCGAAGATTGCATGATTAGTACTTGAAAATCTGCAGAGACTCTGGGGGGAGGAGTACTTTGTATGTGAAAGTTAAAAAGGAGCATGACCTCATTGGAATTGATCTGTTGCATGTTCCATTTGAGGAGTTCTATCAGTTTTTCAATCAATTGGCCCTCGATAAAACAACGGTCGCCTGCTACTATCTGTAAGTAGTACTACTTCTGTCATTAAGTTTCTCTATATAACTTAGCTCTTTCATTGCATGTGTTTATAATCATCCTCACTATATTATGCAGATTGAAGATCGCTGAATTGAAGAAAAGACAAGTCGGTGATATTGGGTTCATTAACACATATCTCATAGATGCAACTGAGGTTAAACTTCATGCCGCAGCTACCGAGGCCAACTTGCTACGATCGTTCGTAAGAAATCAAAACAAAGATATAATACTCTTTCCTTACAACTTCAGGTGAGTGTTACTGTCTTGTGCTGTCAGGACCCCGACTCGATGTCACATCGATCTAGCTGGTAACACCTCATATCACTTTGCGGCCTCACGCACGGTATCCCCACGGGTGTCGTCTTACCTTTTCCCGGGACCGTTTGCGCCTTTTGGCTCACGTATATGATAGTGTCGCTAGCATCCATATGATAAAGAGCCCGGGCTGACATGACTAGTCGTAAACCCAAAGTGGCTCAGACTTACAGGGACAGGCATCCATGACCCAGCTTCGAACGTGTCGGTCATCAGCAAGTGGGTCCGGGCTGTAGCACTGGGCTAGCAGGACTCCGGTAAACCGGGCTGTAGCGGGCTAACAGGACTCCGGTACTCAAAGCGTGACATTTCCCAGAAGGGACAGACACAGGAACGAAGAAGGACACATGCCGGCCAGCCTAAGTGTTCCAGAGCAGTAGCAAGCTACCATGGCTCAGCGGTAACACTAGGAGACATTTCCCGGTAAGAGAGGCTACTAAAGATAAACAACTAGATAGTCAGATCCCACACATACCAAGCATTTCAATCATACACACAATATGCTCGATATGTGCAAATACAACGAAGCATCACAACATGACTCTATGACACAAGTACTTTATTTAAGGCTCAGTGAGCCATACATAACATACACAATGGTACGGGTCTCACGACCCAACATACAAGTCATACAGTCATACAAACCAGCAGCGGAAGTAACTTGTCTGAGTACAGACAACTAGTAAAATAAAAGAGGCTTGGAAAGCCTAGCTATACTACGTGGTCCTTCACAAGCTCAGGGTCACCACCTGGGTCTTTAGCCTACTCGTTGATGTCAACGTCTACATAGAACCCATCAGAAGGGGTTGCAGCGTCTTCTGTAAAAATGTAGATTATAGCAACATGAGTACAAAGGTACTCAGCAAGACTTACATCAGATCCTACATACATGCATAGTATCAAGAAGGGTTGGTGGAGTTATTGCAGCAAGCCAGCTTTGACTCTTGGCTAGACTATCCTACGAGACTCCAACTTGAAATGGTTTTGCGCACACGAGTCCACTACTCACCACTTCAATACACTACCGAGGATCCGCCTCCGTCTTCCTACGGAAGAGCCATCCTCGGCACTCACTCTTATCTTGAGGCTTTTAACAGTTTCCATTTACTTGTCTATGAACTGTATAGGCAACCAAGTAGTCCTTTACCGCGGACGCGGCTATTCGAATAGATTATGATAACCCTGCAGGGGTGTACTTCTTCATACATGTTTCCACCACTTAGCGTCTGCACACGACATGTGCTCGGCAGACTTCAAGCGAAAGCCGACGTGGGTGTAGACCACGACCTACCTAAACACTTAAGCCTCTGGTCCAGGTTTATCGCCTATTCAGGTTCCATCCGCAGGGAGTCCGGCCGAGGTTTCCCATACGGCCCCGAACGATGTGAACAGGGTTCCCGAGATACCTAACGGGTATTCGGTACACCCGGCCACGTACCTACCGCATCACAGCCCACCCCTACGGTCAGCGCTGTCCACGGCCTCCAGTAGGCTACAAACACCAGAAACTACTTGCAACTCCTGGACAGAGAACTAGGGTGAATAAGAAGTCGAGCGGGGTCATATTTCAGGGCCCAATGCATGGTAGTAGCTGTATCTTAAATCACGCATACAGATCTCAGTGCTTAAGGTCGGCTTCAATGAAACAACCCACCATGTACTCCTACATGGCCTCTCATCGATACCTTTACCAAATCGTGTTCACCACACCACTCTCATTACCGACATAATCATTTCACTCTAGCCCATCACCCAGATGAACCAGACCTGACACGACTCTAAGCATAGCAGGCATAGCAAGGTAGGAACAACACATACATATGGCTCAAACAACTCCTACACATGCTAGTGGGTTTCATCTAGTTACTGTGGCAATGACAGGTCATGCAGAGGAAATGGGTTCAACTACCATAGCACACAGCAGTTTGAAACGCGTTATCTTAATGCAGTAAAAGAGAGCAGGAGCGAGAACATGGGATTGTATCGATATGATCAAATGGTTGGTTGCTTGCCTGATGGTTCGATGCACGGATACGGTTCTTCGTTAGGGTAATCACGGTACTCCTCGGAGACAGAACCTGCCGCAGAGAGCACCGATACACAAACATTACCAAACAGTATGCAACAATATGATGCATGCATGAGACATGGCAAAATGAGTGTATTGGGCTAATGCAACTAAATCCAGAAGGGTTTGAGCAAATTTGAATCAAGGATTCAAATTTCAAATTCAAATATGGTCCTTTAAAGTGCTTTTCCTTGTTCTGCTTAAAACATCAATTTAACTTGTTTGATCATGCATGAAAATAGTACAGATGGGTAGATTGGATTTTTCTGATCATTTTTCATATATAATTTGTCCAATTTGGATTTACAGAATAAAAGTTATGAATTTTTGAAGTTTAAATAATATTCTGGAATTTCCTGATTTAATTTAAATCCAGAAAATCAATTACTGCGTCAGCCTGACGTCAGTGTGACGTCAGCAGGTCAACGGAACTGGTCCAGGTCAAACCTGACAGTGGGTCCCGCATGTCAGGGTGATTATTTTAACTAAAACTTAATTAAAACTAATCCTGTTTAATTAACAGGGCTGGGCCCCACCTGTCATTGACTCAGGGGAGTCAACCAGGGCCCACCCGTGGTTAAACCCGGGTCGGCTGCACCGGCGTTTAGCCGCCGGCGAGCCCGACACGGCGGCGGAAGTGGTTTTGGCCATTTCGGCCACCAAATGGGCCGCGGAGACCACCGGAGGGAAGCTGAGGATAAACCGCAGCTCTTGGCGGAGTCCGTTGAGGTCGGGATGGCCGGAGTTGGCGCCGGCGACGACTTTGGCGGCCACCGAGGTTCGGTCGGAGGTGAACTTGGCGCTAGAGGGTTCGGTGAGGCTCGTGGAGTAGCTAGCTAGGTGCTGCGGAACTTGGTGAGTAAGATGGACACCATCTTGTGGCCGGAGGATGACCGGGAGCACGTCGGCGACGAGCTCCACGGCGGTGGGTGCGGTTGAGCTCCGGGAGGTTGCTACACGGCTCGGGAGCAAGAACGGAAGGGAGGGAAAGATGGCTAAGCTCACAGTGAGTGCGACGGAGTTCTTGGTGCGGCCGGAGATGGACCGGAGCGACGACGGCGTTGAAGGGGATCTCCGGTGACGGTGAGCTCGGGCGAGGTCGGTGCAGTGGTCTCGGGCGTTGCGAGCGCTCGGGGCTCGGCTGCTCGATGAAGTGGACAGCGGCGGAGCTCCTGGACACGGTGAGACGGCGTGGGGTGGTCGGAGGGCGTGGCTACGGCGAGGGGGGTGGCGGCGATGGCGTCGGCCAT
>NC_041384.1:715786698-715829409 GCF_002162155.2 Triticum dicoccoides
GAGATGGACCGGAGCAACGACGGCGTTGAAGGGGATCTCCGGCGACGGTGAGCTCGGGCGAGGTCGGTGCGGTGGTCTCGGGCGTTGCGAGCGCTCGGGGCTCGGCTGCTCGATGAAGTGGACAGCGGCGGAGCTCCTGGACACGGTGAGACGGCGTGGGGTGGTCGGAGGGCGTGGCTACGGCGAGGGGGGTGGCGGCGATGGCGTCGGCCATGGCTGGGGCGTGCGAGGGGGAGGAGCTGGAGAGGAGAGGGGGTGTCTGGGGGGTTCGGGGGAGAGAGGGAGGCCGATCCTCGACGTCACCTGGCGAGGGGAGCGGCGAGGCGGCGAGCAGGTGCGTGGCGCACGCCGCGGTCGCCGTCGGGCACCTGCCTGCCTGCCTGGCCGGCAAGCAGCTCGCTGGAGCGGTGCTGGGCTGGGCCGGCAGGTGGGCCGGGGCAGGCGCCAGGTAAGTTTTTTTCATTTTCTTCTGTTTTCTGTTTTTCTAATACTTCTGCAACTTTGTTGAATTAAATAAAATACCTAGGCAACTCCAAAAATCACCAAATCACTCCTGGTCCATAGCTGGATTATTTCCAACATGAAACATTTTAGTTTGGAGGTATTTGAGCATTTAAATATTTTATATAATTTTAAATGCCCAAATTCAAATATTTATGAATTAATTCAAAAACCCTAAGATGGCCTAGGAAAATGTGCACCACTTTTGGCAGAGGTTCTGAACCAAGACAAAAATGATGGACATTTTAGAAGGGCATTTCAGGTTCATTGAAAATTATTTTAGTAAACCCTAGCTGGTTTCAGAGGGGACTGGGGGTTCTGTCATCCCCATTTCAAGTTTCTGATGAAAGAGTAAACATGATGCAACACTCTAATGCATGACTAGCTAGGTTGTGACATGTGCGTATTCGGTTTCCCTTATATATTAGTCAAGGTTATAGTAATGTAATTGATGAGTTATGCATGCGTGTGCAGTTTCCACTATATTCTCCTAGAGATTAAGCTTGAGCAGTGACTAGTAACCGTCTTAGACTTAAGACGAAAAGATCCCCAGGACTATGCGGACATGACTCAAATGTTCGAGAAGTAAGTTAAATCGATCATTATCCACCATATCAGCAACTTTGTTCATTTCCTGATATATCAAGTAATTGTTTTCTTTTGTCTGGCGGGGTTTGGAAAAAATTCACCAAAAAAGCTCCAGGACTTTCGAAGAAGCTGCAATTTAGACACCCGAAAGTAAGTACTAAAGTAGCATGTTCCGCGCATCACCTATTGATTCAAGCGCTAGTTTCATCAATACCATTTGGCATTCTTGCATATCAGTTTGATTGACCTCTATTTCTTGTAAAGTGGTTGTGGCAAGAACAAGGGAATGATTTCTGTGGATACTACGTTTGTGAGTCCATCCGCCACACGACCTATGAGCGGGGCTACACTGACGAACGATATGAAGTACGTAAATAACAACATTCACAATTTTATTTTATTACCATCATTTGTGTTGAGTTTCATTCATTCATATATATATGTATTGACCCCCTTTTTCAAATTAGATGTTTCGGAAGCGGGATGAACTCCTAGCACCAGCTCGCATGCGAGCAATTCAAGAGGAATTGGCGGCATTCTTTCTTGACCACGTGATCGCTGAAGACGGAGAATTATTGTATATATGTAGCCGGTAGTGTCAGATAGATATACGAGAACTTGTTGTTCGACCAATCTCTCAGAGAAGGAGAGGTGGTCGATATCACTTCTCTCTGTATGCATATATGTTCATGACAATCTTCTGTTTCCTTCGTTTGCTTACTAGCTAGCTAGCGTGTCTAGTCCTCTCTATACGTATGTATAGTACGTAGCGTCGACCAAGCACAGACATAAAAGAGGACACTTCTCCCTATTAATTATAGCTAGCTAACACAATATATGAAACACCTAAATTAACCCCCAAAACCCCCAACCCCCCCCCCCTTTAAAAAAACAAAAACCCCAGCCACAGAAATGCTGACGCGTGGATGCCTATTGGTCCTGGTTGGTGCCACCAATCGGGACCAAAGGCCCTCCTCCATGAGCTCCGCGCACAGGCCACGTGGAGGCCCATCTGTCCCGGTTCTGGATTGAACCGGGACTAAAGGGACAGGGCATTAGTACCGACACTTTAGTCCCGGTTCAGGAACCGGGACTAAAGGCCCTTACGAACCGAGACTATAGGCCCTTTTTCTACCAGTGTTATGCTTGGGATCCAGAGATGACTATGAGCCAGTGGCAGTCAGAGTCTTGTTCTTCATCACAGTATGATCCCAACTATTCTTCCTCATCACAGTACGACCCCAATAATTATTATTATGGACATACGGCAGGCCAGCCGTGGCCATAAACCAACTTAGGCCAAAAGCCTAAGCTTGGGGGAGTACGTATTTCTCACCGACATTACATTTATGTTCACACACACTCATTTGCTAGATGTCGGTGCTCATACTTTTTCACTGTAATATCCATGCTAGTTTATTTTCTTTTTCCTGTTTTCTTCTTGTGTGTTTGTTAAACCTTAAGAAAAACAAAAAAATTAGTAGTAGTTTATTTTTCTGCTGTAGTAGTAATCTTTCCCTAATAATAAAGCACGGATTGACTCCGTGGGTTCACCGTCACAATACGCTTCTTCCCATGAATTTACGCTTTCAGTTTTTTCCACCTAGATTATTTTCTACATAGGAGGTGGTACTATTTTTATAAATATATTTGCGATCAAAAAGGCCAGTCAGCGATTCATGTACGACCCGATCAACAACGGGATTCATTGAGCTTTTATATTCAACCTGCATATAAATACGCCGCTGGCTGAAACCATGGGCGTAGGTAGATCGAGATTGAAATAGATCGACATCAAGAGAATAGAAGGGGGTGACCTAGGATTTGAGATTGAAATAGATCGAGATCGAGATAATAGAAGGGGTGACCTAGGATTGGGAGACAGTAGTCAGGCGGCAGCGGCGGCGGCGGCTAAGAAAGTCGGAAACACAGTTAGGCACCTCTTCTAATCTCTCTTCTCTGCTGATTTGCTACCAAATGAGGGCATGAGACGTGCCTCACACCCGAGATCGGCGACAGTAGCATGCGAGCATCACATTGACGATGCCATGCCACCATGGTCCAAACAACTAGGAACCCACACCATGACTTCAATGGCAAGAAGAGCAAGCGATTGTTGTAGCCGTACTGGACGCTCCCTCGGCGACCGTCGAGACGAGCTCAAGCTGCAGCCGTCAAGATCGTGATTCGAGCTAGGCATGCACCCATGCATGTTCGAGGATGACAGCGATGAGGGGCACTGAGGTGAGGAGGCGGCGGCCGGCACGAGCTTCCTGAGGGTAGTGTGGAGTCGGACTATGAGGACGGTGGCAACAAGGACTATCTCCGGCTAGGTCTCGGTGTAATGGCACCGTCCGCCTCTGTTAGGGTACGTTCCACCTGTCCCGAACGTGAAAAAATCGGAAGTTCAAAAACTCCAGCAGTAGCCTGCGGGTCTCGTCGCTCGTCTGGAGAAGCTCGAGAGCCGCCAAGGAGTCTGCCAATCCGTCCCTGATCGAGGTCCGTGTCTGGCATCATTAGCTCCTCGAACGTGATCAGCTGGCCCAGCCTCGCCATGGAGCGATGGGCTTGGCAGCGGAGATGATGTTGTTGTCGTTGCGGTCGAAGGCATGTAGTCCACGGATGACCTCGAGCAACTGCGCCTACTTGTCGAGGCGTGGAGCATGAGGTGTGAGCACCGGCATAATGACGGGCACCAGCTCGGCCGTCCGCTAACACCCGCATCGATGGCCAGCAACAGAGGGACTGGCCGCCCGGCGGCTGCAAGCTTTAGGCCAGAGCAGGGCATGGAGCTCGAGACCTATTGGCGCCTGTCATATCATCATCCAATCATGTAGCCCTTTCCCTACCTCTGCCCTGCATTCTGATCCGGCCAAGAGCTGCTATACATTCAAAAAAGTTCCTTGTCATACACCCTTCCAAATTTGAATATATATCGGGTCAGTTCTAGATGTCCACGAGTTTGTAGTCTGCAAGTTTTTATACTATTAAAAAACAATTTCAGTGATGAAAGGCAGCAGCTTATTAATCCTACTCTTCTACTATACATGGTCACTGATGCATGTTTCTTCAATTATGATAGGCCATAGCTGGAGCGGTCTTGCCATTTGAATATCCGTATAGTGAAACAAAAGAAGCACGCACATATGCCTCTACATGCTGATCTGCATCATTAGCTTGAATGCATATCCATCTTGCATATTCTTTGACCCCATGATATCTCTGCTTAATTAATTTAGCAGATCAAGTTTATCCAAGATGATGGCATCATTTGTGTAGGTATCTGTTGACTGTTTCTATTTCACAAATATGAGGATTTCCCCTCAAAAGCATCTACCAGTCTTATTCTTAAGGAAGGACCAAGTCTATTATTTTGATTTTAAGTTGTCCGACTCATTATATAGTACTTAAAATTGCATATTGAATTTCGAACATGACTTCATTTTCTTCGGAAAAATTGAAACTTTTGCTACTGGAATTTGCCATGCTAGGAGAGATACTAAACAATTGTATATTTAATGATCGATATATTAAAGCCATAATGCATAATTAGTACGTAAGCAAATAACAGTAGAACTATATATCTTACAATACTATATTTTAATTGTACTCATGCATAAATATCAATGGAGACATGTCCTCCTTTATGTCCTATGTTTCAGCATGACTAGAGCTAGCTTGAGAAGAGAAGTTAGTGCACGTCCCTTAACTCCATTGCACGGTAATTGCTTCACTTTAATATTTTCTTCAGTTTATAAATTTTTGTGAGATGAAATACGAGGTTATCTTTTACGAATATACATGAGTAGTAGATGTTACGGACAAGGCAAGTGTAAAAACTTGGTCACTCCTAAACATTTAAACCTTGCATTAACACATTATTTGTTAAAGGAAAGAATTAACGCATGTAGTTCGATTAAAAAAAAGATTGTAAAATTGTAGGGAGGATTAAAATTTTACAATTTGATTCTATTTTTGAGAGTAAATAATAATAATATGAGTAACAAGACACGAATTCAAGTGTATAATAGTTAAATCCAATTGGCTGCTCATTTAATGTTTGATTCTTTCCCTAGGAAAAACATTAATAACATTCATATAATTTCTTAAGGGTTTTTAATCATGCACGGATCCTAGACCATAAGGATATTTTTTAAAATAATCTCAAAGTGATTTTGTTAGCTAGCCAAAACAGTTACATATTTATTTTTGCAAAATTTGATGGTATGTCTATGAATTAGCTATGTCCTATTTATTATTAATGTTAGGAAGACATGTGGATAAACACATGCTATTCATTTCTAGCAGCTTCGCTTTGATTTATAGTGAAGCACCGGCATTGTCTCAGACACCATGACTATTGTCGGTGATGGTGGAAAGGGGATAAGAGATGACATGCGTGGGACACCATGTTGAGACCAGGACATTGAGCTGTGGGGCTTTTGAGCCATGAATTTTTTTGTCCCCCGTTGCAACGCACGGGCATTTTTGCTAGTAATTAAAAAGAAAACCCAAAAAAATATTTCTCGTTCTTCTTTTGCTTGTTGGGAGCTTTCCCATGTAAATAGTTTTATTTCTTTTCTTTTCTTTGGGGGTCCGTAGGAGAAGACCATAATTAAATTTTTGAAGTGGCTCTTATAGTTGCTTGTGCCATGCTTGATTAGCTACGAGTTATAATGATTTACCTTGTGTGCCAGCATGCTATTGAGATGGTTATGATGTGGTATGATGGGGTGGTATCCTCCTTTGAATGATTTAAGTGACTTGACTTGGCACATGTTCACGCATGTAGTTGAAACAAAATCAACATAGCCTTCACGATATTTATGTTCATGGTGGATTATATCCTACTCATGCTTGCACCCAATGTTTATTAATTTTAATGCATGTACATGGCTGTTGTCGCTCTCTAGTTGTTCGCTTCCCAATCTTTTGCTAGACTTCACTTGCACTAAGCGGGAATGCTGCTTGTGCATCCAATCCCTTAAACCCCAAAGTTATTCCAGATGAGTCCACTATACCTTCCTATATGCGGTATCTACCTGCCGTTCCAAGTAAATTTGTATGTGCCAAACTCTAAACCTTCAAATAAACATTCTGTTTTGTATGCTCGAATAGCTCATGTATCAACCAAGGTTGTCCTTATCTTCCGTGTTAGGCGGGTTATTCTCAAGAGGAGTGGACTCCGCTCCTCACTCACGAGAAAATGGCTGGTCATCGGGATGCCCAGTCCTTTGCTTTATGCAAACTAAATCAAAATTAATTACAAACAAAACTCCCCCCTCGGACCTGATGTATGTTGGAGGCACTCGTTGTTTCAAGCAAGCCATGGATTGAGTCTCGTTGGTGGAGGGGGAGTATGAACTTTACCATTCTGTTTGGGAACCACCTATAATGTGCTTAGCATGGAAGATAACGCCATCTCTTAGTTGTTACGTTGACAATGAAAGTATATCTCTTAAAATACAATTTATCTCTATTTCAAAACCGAGCTATGGCACCTCTACAAATCCCTGCTTCCCTCTGTGAAGGGCCTATCCATTTACTTTTATGTTGAGTCATCACCCTCTTATTAAAAAGCACTAGCTGGAGAGCACAGCTGTCATTTGCATTCTTCACTATTAATTTATATTGGGTATGACTATGATTGGACCTCTTTTACCATGAATTACAATGTCTAGTCAGTCCTTGATCTTTAAAGGTGCTCTGCATTTATGTTTTGGGGTCTCAAAAAGGGCTAGCGAGATACCATCTTGTTATATCATATTATGATTGTTTTGAGAAAGTGTTGTCATCCGAATTTTTATTATTATGGCTTGCTAGTTGATCATGTTATTGATATGAGTAATCATGAGACCTGAGAATTATTGCAAATGTGGTTTGTTATGATCTATGCTGAAAACTTGAATACTGGCTTGACATAGTTACAACAACAAGAGCAAACAGAGTTTGTAAAAGTTTTTCTTTCTTTCTTTCAGTTTGTCAACTGAATTGCTTGAGGACAAACAAGGGTTTAAGCTTGGGGGAGTTGATACGTATCCGTCGTATCTACTTTTCCAAACACTTTTGCCCTTGTTTTGGACTCTAACTTGTATGATTTGAATGGAACTAACCCGGACTGACGCTGTTTTCAGCAGAATTGCCATGGTGTTGTTTTATGTGCAGAAAACAAATATTCTCGGAATGACCTGAAACTCCATGGAACATCTTAGAAAAAATAATAAAAAATACTCGCCAAGGATGAAGACCAGGGGGCCCACACCCTGTCCACGAGGGTGCCCCCCCCCCCCTCTAGGGCGCGCCCCCTACCTCGTGGGCCCCCTGAATGCCATCCAACGCCAACTCCAACTCTATATATTTGCTTTCGGAGAGAAAAAAAATCAGAGACAAGAAATCATCGCGTTTTGCGATACGGAGCCTCCGCCAAGCCCTAAAACCTCTCAGGAGGGCTGATCTGGAGTCCGTTCGGGGCTCCGGGGAGGGGGATTCGTCGCCGTCATCATCATCAACCATCCTCCATCACCAATTTCATGATGCTCACCGCCGTGCGTGAGTAATTCCATCATAGGCTTGCTGGATAGTGTTGGGTTGGATGAGATTTATCATGTAATCGAGTTAGTTTTGTTAGGGTTTGATCCCTAGTATCCATTATGTTTTGAGATTGATGTTGCTATGACTATGCTATGCTTAATGCTTGTCACTAGGGCCCGAGTGCCATGATTTCAGATCTGAACCTATTGTGTTTTCATGAATATATGTGAGTTCTTGATCCAATCTTGCAAGTCTATAGTCACCTACTATGTGTTATGATCCGGCAACCCCGAAGTGACAATAATCGGGACCACTTCCGGTGATGACCATAGTTTGAGGAGTTCATTTATTCACTATGTGCTAATGCTTTGTTCCGGTTCTCTATTAAAAGGAGGCCTTAATATCCATTAGTTTCCAATAGGACCCCGCTGCCATGGGAGGGTAGGACAAAAGATGTCATGCAAGTTCTTTTCCATAAGCACGTATGACTATATGATGAATACATGCCTACATTACATTGATGAATTGGAGCTAGTTCTGTGTCACCCTATGTTATGACTGTTACATGATGAACCACATCCGGCATAATTAGCCATCACTGATCCGGTGCCTACGAGTTTTCCATATACTGGTTTACACTTATTTACTTTCCCGCTGCTACTGTTATAATCACTACAAAATACCAAAAACATCACTTTTGCTGTCTTTACTTTTGTTGCCGCTAACACCACTATCATATTACTTTGCTACTAAACACTTTGTTGCAGATACTAAGTTTCCAGGTGTGGTTGAATTGACAACTCGGCTGCTAATACTTGAGAATATTCTTTGGCTCCCCTTGTGTCAAATCAATAAATTTGGGTTGAATACTCTACCCTCTAAAGTTGTTGCGATCCCCTATACTTGTGGGTTATCAACCCCTCAAGGATCAAACCCACAAAAACGACCTTCAAAGGCGTCATACCAGGTGTAGAGGCCCATTGCATAGGCTAGTCACACTGGAAGTGGTCTTCGGATCCCCGGATAACTTCTGAAGCGAGGAGTTAATCTTCGATATAGTCTTGTTCCACAGTGGCTATCATGCACTGCTCGGGCGAACCGCATTTGCGAGATTCAATGCGGTACCGCATTATGCATACCTCAAGCTCAAGATGCCAGGACCTCGGGGGGTCATCACAGTCAATGGAAACATAGAGCGCTCTCTCCGCACGGAGGAGCACACTGCAGCCGTCGCAGCAGAAGCGCAAAGCAGCCTCTTAAGGCAATCCACCAGTTCGGCGATTAAAGACCCGGACACCTTCAAGCGCGCCCAGAGTAATCGGCAACAAGACCGCCTAGCAGGTTCTGAGCTTGCATAGCAATGCGGCCCCTGCCCCAGTCCCAGCCAAACAGCGAAATCCATGCCACGCGTACATAATTACGCATTGAAAATACCATGGGCACATGGGGGAGGGGCACGACTACGACACGCCCCAAGACGCGGCTCAACCGCACTAGGGGCTTCCCGCTTTGTTATTTTTCTCTCTTTCAGGACTTTAATCTCTGGAAACCCTGTCCGGCAGTATGATTGCCGGACACACGATGCAACAACCAAGGAGGCAGAAAGCTACGTCGCACCACGGAACTCCCAGGTGGCTTCTGATAACAAGTGAAATACCTGCTTTAAATACCATTCCTCAGCTTTCCCTTGGAGGGGACACGTCAAATAGTCCTACTTTTTTCTTATCACACTACTTGTATCATTCTGCTTCGACGCACCTTATTGAATAAACAATGCATAGCACTAGACTATTATCGCATTCTATATTCTTCTTTATATATATATATATATATATATATATATATATATATATATATGTTCATTCATGACATTCAGCACCCGTACACTCTGGTACGGCCAATACGCCAGGGGCTTAAGCATACCCCATAATACGGCGTGAGAAGTCCGAACACTTTCGACAGTGCGGCACCCCAAACTTATAGCATTATATGAATCAGCTCCGAATCATGTCTTGGGTCAATAGTTGGGTTTGCCCGGCAACCATGTTTTGGTACCTTACGTTCCGCTATATCGGTTAAGGTAGCACTGGGAGAACTACTGTGATTGTGCCCTGGTTCATCTGGGCTAAGCACCTCAGTAGAGAAAGCTAAAACTGACTGTCATGATAAGGCGAGAGCTGGTCGCTGTTCGAGAGGTCTCGAGTCCCTAAAGACTTATGCCGCTTAGAGCGAGGAGTCGGCTTTGTCCGACTTAAGGCGTGTATAGCGCCCCGAATTCGGCCTTCCGAATACTAGGGTCTTCGCTAAAATTTAAAATTGTAGACTTCTATGGCTAATTGAGAGTGATAAAGCGTTATAGTCCGGTTGCCTTGTTCATTGTGCTGAGCACCTCCCTCGAAGGACCCAACAATGGGAAAAAGAGTGCTCAGGTTTATCCCGAACACCCCAGCACTCGTGGCATGGGGGCAGAAGCCGACGACTGGCCATTTCTCAGATTTGATAAACAACCGCACAGAATGTAATATTTTAAATTCAAACAAGCGTTGCATAGCGCACATGAACAAGTTTTCATATTACAGGATCACACGAGAAAGTTCATTCAAAAATTACATCCTTCGCACACTCGTCCGCCACAAGACGGGCACCCTTCAGGACACCCTCATAATACATCTCGTGGTGGGGATGCTCCTTGCCCTGCGGCGGCCCCTCCTTCACCAGCTTCTCGGCGTCCATCTTGGACCAGTGCACCTTTGCACGGGCAAAAACCCGGCAGGCACCTTCGATACAGACGGACCGCTTGATGACTTCCAGCCGTGGGCAGGCATCCACAAGCCGCCTCACCAGGCCGAAGTAGCTGTTGGGAAGGGAGTCGCCAGGCCACATCCGGACTATAAAGCCCGTCATGGCCTGTTCGGCCGCCCTGTGCAGCTCGACCAGTTGCTTCAGCTGGTCGCTCATAGGCATCGGGTGTTCGGTCCCAGTATACTGAGACCAGGACAACTTCTCCGTCGAGCTTCCCTCCTCGGCCTGGTAATACTTCGCGGCATCTGACAGGCTGCTACCTCTTGAGCTTGCGTTGGATTTCCCCGAAGAGGAAGGGATGATGCAGCAGAGTAGCGTAAGTATTTCCCTCAGTTTTTGAGAACCAAGGTATCAATCCAGTAGGAGGCCACGCTCAAGTCCCTCGTACTTGCACAAAAGGATAGCTACTCGCAACCAACGCGATTAGAGGTTGTCAATCCCTTCACGGTCATTTACGAGAGTGAGATCTGATAGATATAATATTTTTGGTATTTGGGTATAGAGATGCAAAGTAAAAAGTAAAGGCAAAGTAAAAAGCAAAGCAAGATTAAAGTGATGGAGATTGATATGATGAGAATAGACCCGGGGGCCATAGGTTTCACTAGTGGCTTCTCTCAAGAGCATAAGTATTCTACGGTGGGTGAACAAATTACTGTTGAGCAATTGACAGAATTGAGCATAGTTATGAGAATATCTAGGCATGATCATGTATATAGGCATCACGTCCGTGACAAGTAGACTGAAACGATTCTGCATCTACTACTATTACTCCACTCATCGACCGCTATCCAGCATGCATCTAGAGTATTAAGTTAAAAACAAAGTAACGCTTTAAGCAAGATGACATGATGTAGAGAGATAAATTTATGCAATATGAAATAAACCCCATCTTGTTATCCTCGATGGCAACGATACAATACGTGCCTTGCTGCCCCTTCTGTCACTAGGAATAGACACCGCAAGATCGAACCCAAAGCTAAGCACTCCTCCCATGGCAAGAACTACCAATCTAGTTGGTCAAACCAAATGGATAATTCGAAGAGACTTGCAAAGATAACCAATCATACATAAAAGAATTCAGAGAAGATTCAAATATTATTCATAGATAGACTTGATCATAAACCCACAATTCATCGGTCTCGAATAGATCTCCACAAGAGAGGGGGAGAACTTTGTATTGAGATCCAAAGAGAGAGAAGAAGCCATCTAACTACTAACTATGGACCCGAAGGTCTGAGGTAAACTACTCACACTTCATCGGAGGGGCTATGATGATGTAGAAGCCCTCCGTGATGACGGCCCTCTCCGGCGGAGCTCCGGAACAGGCCCCAAGATGGGATCTCATGGATACAGAAATTTGCGGCGGTGGAATTAGGTTTTTGGCTCCTCTTCTGATCGTTTGGGGGTACGTAGGTATATATAGGAGGAAGGAGTACGTCGGTGGAGCACCGAGGGGCCCACGAGGCAAGGGGCGCGCCCTAGGGGGGTGGGCGCGCCCCCCACCCTCGTGACCGCCTCTTTGACTCCTTAGAGTAGGGTCCAAGTCTCCTGGATCACGTTCAGTGAGAAAATCACGTTCCCGAAGGTTTTATTCCATTTGGACTCTGTTTGATATTCTGTTTCTCCGGAATACTGAAATAGGCAAAAAAACAGCAATTCTGGGCTGGGCCTCCGGTTAATAGGTTAGTCCCAAAAGTAATATAAAAGTGGAAAATAAAGCCCAATATAGTCCAAAACAGTAGATAATATAGCATGGAGCAATCAAAAATTATAGATACATTGGAGACGTATAAGGCATCCCCAAGCTTAATTCCTGCTCATCCCCAACCTTCTAATGATGACTGTTATGATCCCATTGATTCCCTTGAAATATCCCTTTTTGATGATGCTTGCTATGCTTGTGGCCAAGATACCAATATGAATTATGCTTATGGAGATGAACTTGTTATAGTTCCTTATGTTAAACATGAAATTGTTGCTTTTGCACCCACACATGATAGTCCTATTATCTTTTTGAATTCTCCCGACCACACTATATCGGAGAAGTTTGCACTTATTAAGGATTATATTGATGGGTTGCCTTTTACCGTTGCACATGATGGTTTTGATAGATATAATATGCATGTGCTTGCTGCTCCTACTTGCAATTATTATGAGAGAGAAACTATATCTCCACCTCTCTATGTTTCCAATACGATAAAATTACAAGAAACTGTTTATACTATGCATTGGCCTTTACTAGGTGTGCATGAATTGTTCTTTTATGACATGCCGATGCATAGGAAGAGTGTTAGACTTCTTCATTGCTTTATATATGTTACTTTGTGCTCACTACTAAATTACAAATCATTTGCTAATTAAAATTGGCTTTGATATACCTTGGGATCCGGGTGGATTCATTGCTTGAGCACTATATGCCTAGCTTAATGGCTTTAAAGAAAGCGCCGCCTGGGAGACAACCCGGAAGTTTTAGAGAGTCATTTATTTCTGTTGAGTGCTTTCATATAGTTTAAAAACAACAAAAATAAAGAGGGGAACCCAAAACTTTTTCTAAAAGAAAAGTGAAAGTGAGAGAGACGAGCATTGTGAAAGTGGGGGACGTCCTTGAAATTTGTTCATGCCCATGGGAACTTTGTGAATCATGATTACAGGAACTTTTCAATAAAAATAATGATCCCCTTGTACAATTCCATTGTATTATAAAAATAATGTGCCAAGGTTTGCCTTTAGGATGTTTACATTTGCTTGATGGTTTGTACGATGCAGGACAGAAACTTTGGCTGTAGTGCACGATTTTATATTTTTAGATGGAACGTCAAATGGTTCTGATTCTTTTTGAATTGTCTTATTATACAAATTTTTTATTTTTCCTAATTTTGGTAGAAATTTTCAAGTATCAGAAGTATGGTGAATATTCAAATTATTACAGACTGTTCTGTTTTAGACAGATTCTGTTTTTGATGCATAGTTTGCTTGTTTTGATGAAACTATCGATTCATATTAGTGGATTAAGCCATGAAAAAGTTATATTACAGTAGACACAATGAAAAAACAAAATATGAATTGGTTTTCAACAGTACTTAGAGTAGTGATTTGCTTCATTATACTAACGGATTTTACTGAGTTTTCAGTTGAAGTTTTGTGTGGATGAATTGTTCGATGATTGAGAAGGTTTCAATGTGAGAAGAAGGAAGAGAGGCAAGAGCTCAAGTTTGGGGATGCCCGAGGCACCCCAAGTAAATATTCAAGGAGACTCAAGCGTCTAAGCTTGGGGATGCTTGGGAGGCATCCCCTCTTTCTTCAACAAGTATCGGTATGTTTTCGGATTCGTTTCGTTCATGCGATATGTGCAATCTTGGAGCATCTTTTGCATTTAGTTTTCATTTTTCTTTTATGCACCATGCTGGTATGAGATAGTCCTTGGTTGATTTATAGAATGCTCTTTGCACTTCACTTATATCTTTTGAGTATGGCTTTATAGAATGCTTCATGCGCTTCACTTATATCATTTGAAGTTTGGATTGCCTGTTTCTCTTCACTTAGACAACCTCCATTTGTAGAATGATCTTTTGCTTCACTTATATTTGTTAGAGCACGGGCATATCTTTTGTAGAAAGAATTAAAATCTCGTGCTTCACTCATATCTATTTAGAGAGATGACAGGAACTGGTCAGTCATAAAATCCTACATAAACTTGTAGATCGCTGAATATGATATGTTTGATTCATTGCAATAGTTTTGCGATATAAAGATGGTGATATTAGAGTCATGCTAGTCGAGTAATTGTGAAATTGAGAAATACTTGTGTTGAGGTTTGCAAGTCCCGTAGCATGCACGTATGGTGAACCGTTATGTAACGAAGTCGGAGCATGAGGTGTTTATTGATTGTCTTCCTTATGAGTGGCGGTCGGGGACGAGCGATGGTCTTTTCCTGCCAATCTATCCCCCTAGGAGCATGCATGTAGTACTTTTTTTCAATGACTAATAGATTTTTGCAATAAGTATGTGAGTTCTTTATGACTAATGTTGAGTCCATGGATTATACGCACTCTCACCCTTCCATCATTGCTAGCCTCTTCGGTACCGTGCATTGCCCTTTATCACCTCGAGAGTTGGTGAAAACTTCGCCGGTGCATCCAAACCCCATGATACGATACGCTCTATCACACATAAACCTCATTATGTCTTCCTCAAAACAGCCACCATACCTACCTATCATGGCATTTCCATAGCCATTCCGAGATATATTGCCATGCAACTTCCATCACCATCATATACATGACTTGAGCATTCATGGTCATATTGCTTTGCATGATCGTAAGATAGCTAGCATGATGTTTTCATGGCTTGTCTGTTTTTTGATGTCATTGCTATGCTAGATCATTGCACATCCTGGTACACCGCCGGAGGCATTCATATAGAGTCATATCTTTGTTCTAGATATCGAGTTGTAAGTAAATAAAAGTGTGATGATCATCATTATTAGAGCATCGCCCCAGTGAGGAAAGGATGATGGAGACTATGATTCCCCCACAAGTCCGGATGAGACTCCGGACGAAAAAAAATTAGAAAAAAAGAGAAAGGCCAAAAAAAGAGAAGGCCCCAAAAAAGAAAACAAACAAAATGAGAGAAAAAGAGAGAAGGGGCAATGTTACTATCCTTTTACCACACTTGTGCCTCAAAGCAGCACCATGTTCTTCATATAGAGAGTCTCTTGAGTTATCACTTTCATATACTAGTGGGAATTTTCAATATAGAACTTGGCTTGTATATTCCAACGATGGGCTTCCTCAAATGCCCCAGGTCTTCATGAGCAAGCAAGTTGGATGCACACCCACTTAGTTTCAGTTTGATCTTTCATATACTTACAGCTCTAGTGCATCCGTTGCATGGCAATCCCTACTCCTCACATTGATATCTATTAACGGGCATCTCCATAGCCCGTTGATATGCCTAGTTGATGTGAGACTTTCTCCTTTTTTATCTTCTCCACATAACCCCCATCATCATATTCTATTCCACCTATAGTGCTATGTCCATGGCTCACGCTCATGTATTGCATGAAAGTTGAAAAGGTTTGAGAAACGTCAAAGTATGGAACAATTGCTTGGCTTGTCATCGGGGTTGTGCATGATGTGAATGCTTTGTGTGGTGAAGATGGAGCATAGCTAGACTATATGATTTTGTAGGGATGAGCTTTCTTTGGCTATGTTATTTCAATAAGACATAATTGCTTGGTTGGTATGCTTGAAATATTATTGTCTTTATGTCAAAGGACAGATTATTGCTTTGAATCACTCGTGTCTTAATATTCATGCCATGATTAGACATATGATCAAGATTATGCTAGGTAGCATTGCACATCAAAAATTACCTTTTTTATCATTTACCTAATCGAGGACGAGCAGGAATTAAGCTTGGGGATGCTGATACGTCTCCGTCATATCTATAATTTTTGATTGTTCCATGCCAATATTATTGAACTTTCATATACTTTTGGCAACTTTTTATACTATTTTTGGGACTAACATATTGATCCAGTACCCAGTGCCAGTTCCTGTTTGTTGCATGTTTTTTGTTTCGCAGAATATCCATATCAAACAGAGTCCAAACGGAATAAAAACTGACAGAGATTTTTTTTGGAATATATATGATTTTTGGGAAGAAGAATCCACACGAGATGATGCTCGAGGGACCCACGAGGTAGGGGGCGCGCCCTGGGGAGGCCGGCGCGCCCCTGACCCTCGTGGCCACCTCGTAAGGCGGTTGATGCCCTTCTTTCGCCGCAAGAAAGCTAATTTCCGGATAGAGATCGTGTCAAAATTTCAGCCCAATCGGAGTTACGGATCTCCAAGAATATAAGAAACGGTGAAAGGGAAGAATCTGAGAATGCGGAAACAAAGAGAGACAGAGAGACAGAGTAACGCTTTAAGCAAGATGACATGATGTAGAGAGATAAATTCGTGCAATATGAAATAAACCCCATCTTGTTATCCTCGATGGCAACGATACAATACGTGCCTTGCTGCCCCTTCTGTCACTGGGAAAGGACACCGCAAGATCGAACCCAAAGCTAAGCACTTCTCCCATTGCAAGAACTACCAATCTAGTTGGCCAAACCAAACGGATAATTCGAAGAGACTTGCAAAGATAACCAATCATACATAAAAGAATTCAGAGAAGATTCAAATATTATTCATAGATAGACTTGATCATAAACCCACAATTCATCGGTCTCAACAAACACAACGCAAAAAGAAGAAGATTACATCAAATAGATATCCACAAGAGAGGGGGAGAACTTTGTATTGAGATCCAAAGAGAGAGAAGAAGCCATCTAGCTACTGACTATGGACCCGAAGGTCTGAGGTAAACTACTCACACTTCATCAGAGGGGCTATGATGATGTAGAAGCCCTCCGTGATGACGGCCCTCTCCGGCGGAGCTCCGGAACAGGCCCCAAGATGGGATCTCGTGGATACAAAAAGTTGCGGCGGTGGAATTAGGTTTTTGGCTCCTCTTCTGATCGTTTGGGGGTACATAGGTATATATAGGAGGAAGGAGTACGTCGGTGGAGCATCGAGGGGCCCACGAGGCAGGAGGGCACGCCCTAGGGGGGTGGGCGCGCCCCCCACCCTCGTGACCGCCTCTTTGATTCCTTGGAGTAGGGTCCAAGTCTCCTGGATCACGTTCGGTGAGAAAATCACGTTCCCGAAGGTTTTATTCCGTTTGGACTCCGTTTGATATTCTGTTTCTCCGAAATACTGAAATAGGCAAAAAAAAACAGCAATTCTAGGCTGGGCCTCCGGTTAATAGGTTAGTCCCAAAAATAATATAAAAGTGGAAAATAAAGCCCAATATAGTCCAAAACAGTAGATAATATAGCATGGAGCAATCAAAAATAATAGATACATTGGAGACGTATCACACGCTGTGGGGCAAATCTGCGAATGCTCCTGGAGAGCTCCGGACTCGGGTAAATAACAAGTAATTTACTTTCACATGCTTGCTTTGCATATTGAATGCCTTACCCGCCGCTATCTTCCTCATCGCCTCAATTTCCTGGAGGGCCTTTTGGGCTTCAGCCTTGGCGTGCATTGTGCTCTTGAGGGCCGCGGCAAGCTCGGACTCTCGCGTCTTCGAGTCAAGCTCCAAAGCCTCGTGCTTCTTCACGAGATCCTGGAGCTCTTGCTGCACCTCGCCCACCTGTGCATCTTGTTTTTCCCGCTCGGTGCGCTCCTCGGCCGCTTTGTTTTCGGCCTCGGACAGCGCTTGCTTCAGGGTCGCCACTTCGGTCGTGGCACCTGGCACATTCGTGATGATCCTGTCATTTAACAACCACATTTTATTTTTTATATAGACAAGGTATTACTTACCTTTGTTCTCCTCGAGCTGCCTCTTGGCAAGGCCGAGCTCTTTCTCGGACCGCTTGAGGTCCTGCTTCAGTGCGGCGACCTCCGCAGTCAGTACAGCAAAGGTCAGCAACAAAGCCTGCATACGCATACAGACATACTTATATTAGACTCCTGCATATATTATTTGATCCTCTATTCGGCTTTTCTTTGTGAACACCAAACAGACCATCAGGGGCTACTGTCTATGCGGTAATATTTTCCTATATTTTAAATACTTACCTCAAAGCCTGTTACAAGGCTGGCACAGGCTTCAGTCAGTCCGCTCTTGGCGGACTGAACTTTCTTGATCACCGCACTCATAACAGTGTGATGCTCTTTGTCGATGGAAGCGCCGCGAAGCGCTCCCAGCAGGTCGTCAGGTGCCTCTGGATGGACAGAGGTCACCGGCATGGCTTGCCCCTTTTGGAAGGGGGCCGCCTGCCCAAGTCCGGAACCACTGGAGGTTCCGGCGCGGTGTTCGGCCGAGGGCCGAACTTGGAGCCCCTTTGCTCCTGGAGTCCGCAAGGTCGCCTTGAGGTGCCTCCGGGACTATCTCCCCCGGCTCGGTGCCCCTTGAGACAATACCTCAGCATTGTCCATAGGGCAAGGAGAGGAGGTGGTTGGAAGTGTATCACTATTCATGTCCGACGAGTCCAAGGAACCGTCCGACGATGATACGTAGATACGGGCCTGGGGCGGACTACATAATCATATTCGATGTTAGAGAAGTAGTGCGACAAAGGTATGCTATGAGTTACTCTGGTATCCGAATACTTACGACTTCGCCAGGGGCTTGAACCTGAGCAGCCACTCGTCTTCGCCGTCGGCTGCGGTGGTGGAGCAGTCCGGAAGGAGAGTCGTTCCCTTCTTGGACCCTTCGACCTTCCAGGTTGGGGCGGCCTTCCTTTTCTTGTCTCCCCCGGCTGGAGGGGGAGAATCTTCATCTTCCTTCTCCTTGTTTTCACGGGAGGAGTGCGTCTCGGTATTATCAGACGATGAGTCCGATACCACCTGGCGTCGGGAACTCTTTCGGGTTCCCTTGGCCTTATTCTTGGTCTTCTCCGGCACCTCATAAGGAGTCGGAGTCTGCATCTCCGTCAGGAGAGCGTCCGCAGGGTCTTCGGGCAGAGGGGCCAGACAGTTTATCTGCTCCGATGTCTCCACCCAGTCCTGTCAAAGGCATGGGAGCTCAGACCCCGCACATGGTTAAGCTATGGGAAATAAATATCCTACCAGATGTATAGAACTTACCGAATTCGCAGGGTGCTTCGCGCTTAGCCCACGGTCCTTGGTAAGAGAAGGAGGGACCTCGGCACCCTTGAACAGCACCCTCCAGACGCCCTTATGCGTCGTGTCGAAGAGCTCGTGTAGAGTCTGGTGCGGGGCCAGGTCGAACTCCCATAAGTTGAAATATCGTTGTTGACACGGGAGGATCCGGCGGAAGAGCATGACCTGGACTATGTTGACAAGCTTAAGTTTCTTGCTTATCATGTTCCGGATACACTTCTGGAGTCCGTCCAGCTCCACCGATGAACCCCAGGACAGGCCCTTCTCCTTCCAGGAAGTGAGCCGTGTGGGGATTCTGGATCGAAACTCGGGGGCCGCCACCCAGTTGGTGTCGCGTGGCTCAGTGATGTAGAACAACCCCGGTTGCCACACCTTTATGGTCTCCACGACGGAGCCCTCGAGCCATATGACGTTGGGCATTTTGCCCACCATGGCTCCGCCGCATTCCGCTTGTTGGCTGCCAACCACCTTCGGCTTGATATTGAAGGTCTTCAGCCACAGGCCGAAGTGGGGCCGGATGCGGAAGAAAGCCTCGCACACGACGATTAACGCCGAGATGTTGAGGATTAAATTCGGGGCCAGATCATGAAAGTCTAGCCCATAATAGAACATGAGGCCGCGGACGAAGTGGGGGAGGAAAACCACCGTTTCGTGAGGTTCCGGGGTAGGGACAACCTACCCCGCGGCTCGCAGCCGGTGTGCGATATCCGCGGCTAAGTATCCGGCTCCACGTAGCTTTTTGATGTGTCCCTCCATGACGGAGGAGGCCATCCACTTGCCTCCTGCTCCGGACATGTTTCGAGAGAGTTGAGGAGAAGGATGTGGACTTGGGCGTTGGAGCTCGAGTGCGCGAGAATGGATGAGCAAGGAGGAAGAAGGCATGGGTAGAAAAAGGTGAAACCTTATCCCTTTATAAGGGCGGATGAAACTATGCACCCCCACCAGCCTGGTAAAACTCGCTTATCCCCCAACCGCCGTAATTGGTGGCGCGGTTGGGTTACCCACGCCCTTATTGATGAGAATCCCGTGATAAGGGGGACACGATCTCTGCTTTGACAAGACGTGTTAAGAAACCGCCTCGCGTTATGTGCGGGGCCCGTTAAAGAAAAACGGTTAGAATAATTACTGGGCCATGGCATGATGTCATGCTGCCAAAACGTGTCAGCAGATTAGATTTGTGGAAATATTATTCTCTCTACAGTGGTATGTGGAACTTATTTTGCAGGGTCGGACACTATCCTTGCATTCAAACTCTTCTGTGGTGTATTCGGAGGAGGAACCTGCCTTGCAATGCAGAAGACAACAATGCGCGCCGGACTCATCGTCATTGAAGCCTGGTTCAGGGGCTACTGAGGGAGTCCTGGATTAGGGGGTCTCCGGACAGCCAGACTATATCCTTTGGCCGGACTGTTGGACTATGAAGATACGAGATTGAAGACTTTGTCCCGTGTCCGGATGGGACTCTATTTGGCGTGGAAGGCAAGCTAGGCAATACGGATATGCATACCTCCTTCTTTGTAACCGACCTTGTGTAACCCTAGCCTCTTCCGGTGTCTATATAAACTGGAGGGTTTTAGTCCGTAGGACAACATACAATCATACCATAGGCTAGCTTCTAGGGTTTAGCCTCTTCGATCTCATGGTAGATCAACTCTTGTACTACTCACATTATCAAGAATAAATCAAGCAGGACGTAGGGTTTTACCTCCATCAAGAGGGCCCGAACCTGGGTAAAACATCATGTCCCCTGCCTCCTGTTACCATCCGCCTTAGACGCACAGTTCAGGACCCCCTACCCGAGATCCGGTGGTTTTGACACCGACAATCTTCATGATAGAGAGTCTCCTATGTTGTCACTTTCATATACCTAGTGGGAATCTTTCATTATAGAACTTGGCTTGTATATTCCAACGATGGGCTTCCTCAAAATGCCCTAGGTCTTCGTGAGCAAGCGAGTTGGATGCACACCCACTAGTTTCTTCAATTGAGCTTTCATACATTTATAGCTCTAGTGCATCCATTGCATGGCAATCCCTACTCACTCACATTGATATCTATTGATGGGCATCTCCATAGCCCATTGATACGCCTAGTTGACTGATACGTCTCCAACGTATCTATAATTTTTGATTCCTCCATGCCATATTATCTACTGTTTTGGATTATATTGGGCTTTATTTTCCACTTTTATATTATTTTTGGGACTAACCTATTAACCGGAGGCCCAGCCCAGAATTGCTGTTTTTTGCCTATTTCGGTGTTTCGGAGAAACAAAATATCAAACGGAGTCCAAACGGAATAAAATCTTCGGGAACGTGATTTTCTCACCGAACGTGATCCAGGAGACTTGGACCCTACTTCAGGGAGTCAAAGAGGAGGTCACGAGGGTGGGGGCGCCCCCCCCCCCTAGGGCGCGCCCCCTACCTCGTGGGCCCCTGGATGCTCCACCAACGTACTCCTTCCTCTTATATATACACACGTACCCCCAAACGATCAGAACGGGAGCCAAAAACCTAATTCCGCCGCCGCAACTTTCTGTATCCACGAGATCCCATCTTGGGGCCTGTTACGGAGCTCCGCCGAAAGAGGGCCGTCATCACGGAGGGCTTCTACATCATCCTAGCCCCTCCGATGAAGTGTGAGTAGTTTACCTCAGACCTTCGGGTCCATAGTTAGTAGCTAGGTGGCTTCTTCTCTCTCTTTGAATCTCAATACAAAGTTCTCCCCCTCTCTTGTGGAGATCTGTTCTATGTAATCTACTTTTTGTGGTGTGTTTGTTGAGACCGATGAATTGTGGGTTTATGATCAAGTATATCTATGAATAATATTTGAATCTTCTCTGAATTCTTTTATGTATGATTGGTTATCTTTGCAAGTCTCTTCGAATTATCCGTTTGGTTTGGCCAACTAGATTGGTAGTTCTTGCCATGGGAGAAGTGCTTAGCTTTGGGTTCCATCTTGCTGTGTCCTTTCCCAGTGACAGAAGGGGCAGCAAGGCACGTATTGCATCGTTGGCATCGAGGATAACAAGATGGGGTTTATTTCATATTGCATGAATTTATCTCTCTACATCATGTCATCTTGCTTAAGACGTTACTCTGTTTTTAACTTAATACTCTAGATGCATGCTGGATAGCGGTCGATGAGTGGACTAGTAGTAGTAGATGCAGAATCATTTCGATCTACTTGTCACGGACGTGATGCCTATATACATCATCATGCCTAGATATTCTCATAACTATGCTCAATTCTGTCAATTGCTCAACAGTAATTTGTTCACCCACCGTAGAATACTTATGCTCTTGAGAGAAGCCACTAGTGAAACCTATGGCCCCCGGGTCTATTCTCATCATATCAATCTCCATCACTTTAATCTTGCTTTGTTTTTACTTTGCCTTTACTTTTCACTTTGCATCTTTATACCAAAAATACCAAAAATATTATATCTATCAGATCTCACTCTCGTAAGTGACCGTGAAGGGATTGACAACCCCTAATCGCGTTGGTTGCGAGTAGCTATCGTTTTGTGCAGGTACAAGGGACTTGAGCGTGGCCTCCTACTGGATTGATACCTTGGTTCTAAAAAACTGAGCGAAATACTTACGCTACTCTGCTACATCATCCTTTCCTCTTCGGGGAAATCCAACGCAAGCTCAAGAGGTAGCAAGAAGAATTTCTAACGCCGTTGCCGGGGAGGTTCGCGCAAGTCAAGATTTCACTCCCGACAACGAGCCATTTCTGGCGCCGTTGCCGGGGAGTCTACGCAAAAAGTCAACATACCAAGTACCCATCACAATCCATATCTCTCGCATTACATTATTTGCCATTTGCCTCTCGTTTTCCTCTCCCCCCAATTCACCCTTGCTGTTTTATTCGCCCTCTCTCTCTCTCTATCCTCCCTCTCTATTTGCCTCTTTTGCCCGCTTGCTTTTTGTTAGCTCGTGTGTTAGATTGCTTTTCTGTCGCGATGGCTCAACCGAGATTTGGTGATCTTCACCTTAAAACAACGTTAGGAAGTTTATGGTCTTGCAATTTGAGCATAATAATTTCTTTAGAAATGAGCTTAAAGAACAAAAAAGTTTTATGAGTTATATGAATAAAGAGCTTGATGATATGTCTATAGAATTTGATGGTATAAGATCCCAAATTGCTTGTCTAGAAAAGATGACTGCTGAAATTTCGGATATGCAAGCCACCTTAGTCAATAATATGGCCGCTAAACCGAATTCCTATGAAAATAATGATGAAGATCTAAAAGTTATTGATGTGTCCCCTATTAAATCTTTGTTTTGCAATATGAATCTTCATAATGATGGGACTGAATATTATCCACCTTTACCTAGAAGGCGTTCCAATAATTCTGAATCTTTTGATCTTGATGCTAAATTTGATAAAAGTGGGATTAAAGAAATCAAAACCCTAAATGTTGCTAAACCCACTATATTGGATTTCAAGGAATTTAATTATGAAAGTTGCTCTTTAATTGATTATATTTCCTTGTTGCAATCCGTGCTAAAATCTTCTCACGCTTATAGTCAAAATAAAGCGTGTTCTAAACATATCATTGATGCCTTGATGCAATCTTATGAAGAAAAACTTGAGTTGAAAGTTTCTATGCCTAGAAAACTCTATGATGAGTGGGAACCAACTATTAAGATTAAAATTAAAGATCATGAGTTTGATGCTTTGTGTGATTTGGGTGCTAGTGTCTCTACTATTCCCAAGACTTTGTGTGATTTGCTAGATTTCCGTAATTTTGATGATTGCTCTCTAAACTTGCGTCTTGCGGATTCCACTATTAAGAAACCTATGGGAAGGATTAATGATGTTCTTATTGTTGAAAATAGAAAGTATGTGCCCATAGATTTCATTGTTCTTGATATAGATTGCAATCCTTCTTGCCCTATTATTCTTGGTAGACCTTTCCTTAGAACGGTTGGTGCGATTATTGATATGAAGGAAGGGAATATTAGATTTCAATTTCCATTAGAAAAGGGCATGGAACACTTTCCAAGAAGAGAATAAAATTTCCATATGAAACTATCATGAGAGCCACTTATGGATTGCCTACCAAAGATGGCAATACCTAGATCTATCCTCGCTTTTATGCCTAGCTAGGGGCGTTAACCGATAGCCCTTGTTGGGAGGCAACCCAATTTTATTTTTATTCCTTACTTTTTGCTCCTGATTAGTAATAAATAAATTATTTAGCCTCTGTTTTTATTGTGTATTTTGTGTTTAATTAGTGTTTGTGCCAAGTAGAACCGTTGGGAAGACTTGGGGAAAGTCTTGTTGAACTTGCTGTAAAAAACAGAAACTTTAGCACTCACGAGAACTGCTGTAATTTTTATTTGAAGAGATATATTTAGTGAATTCTTTTTGCAGATGATTAATAGATAAATTACTCACGTCCATCAATTTATTTTAGAATTTTTGGGGTTCCAGATCTTGCGCTAGCTACAGATTACTACAGACTGTTCTGTTTTTGACAGATTCTGTTTTTCGTGTGTTGTTTGCTTATTTTGATGAATCTATGGCTAGTAAAATAGTTTATAATCCATAGAGTAGTTGGAATACAGTAGGTTTAACTCCAATTTAAATAAAGAATGAGTTCATTACAGTACCTTGAAGTGGTCTTTTGTTTTCTTTCGCTAACGGAGCTCACGAGATTTCTATTTTGAGTTTTGTGTTGTGAAGTTTTCATGTTTTGGGTGAACTCTTGTGATGGATTATGGAACAAGGAGTGGCAAGAGCCTAAGCTTGGGGATGCCCATGGAACCCCCAAGATAATCCAAGGACACCAAAAAGTCAAAGCTTGGGGATGCCCCGGGAGGCATCCCCTCTTTCGTCCACTTCCATCGGTAATTTACTTGGAGCTATATTTTTATTCACCAACATGATATGTGTTTTGCTTGGAGCATCTTGTATTATTTGTGTCTTTGTGTCTTAGTATGCCACAATCATCCTTGCTTTACACACCTTTTGAGAGAGCCATACATGAATTAAAATTTGATAGAATACTCTATGTGCTTCACTTATATCTTTTGAGCTATGTAGTTTTGCTCTATGTGCTTCACTTATATCTTTTGAGCTATGTAGTTTTGCTCTATGTGCTTCACTTATATCTTTTGAGCGTTATAATTTTGCTCTATGTGCTTCACTTAGATCTTTTAGAGCACAGTGGTGGATTTTTTTAAAGAAACTATTGATCTCTCATGCTTCACTTAAATTATTTTGAGATTCTCTTAATAGCATGGTAATTTGCCTAATAATAATATGCTTGGTATTCAAGATTTGTGAAACTTTCTTTTAAGTGTGTTGAATACTAAGAAAAGATTGAAGCATGATGTCGGTGTACTAGGATAGGACTACCTAGTACCCCGAACTTGTGCACGGGCAGTTGCAGCGCCCCGCGGCAAGGCTTGCCGGGCGAACGCCAAGATCCTCTGTGGTTCCCTTGGAGCCATTCGAGAACAAAGTATTTAAGCTCAGGAGACAAGGCCCCGGCAAGAGGAGCTTGCCGGGAAGGCCGACCAAGGCACTCCAAGGAACATGCCGCGACGCGCCACGCGCTCCAGCAAGGCAACAAGGCCCCGGCAAGAGGAGCTTGCCGGGAAGACCAACCAAGATACCTCGAGGCCCGGTGAGCGACGAGCTTCCGGACCCGACAAGATAACAACAGCGGCAAGGCGCTTGCCGCGGCAGGCGGTCACTCTGTGCCCACGCTCCAGCGCATCCACCAATGTGTCGCTCTGGGGGCCACTCCAGGCGCGCGTGGCGGGAGGCTGTGCAGCCAGCGGTGCGCAGTGGCATGCGAAGCTGACAAGATCGCCATCGTGGCGAACGGTGGCGCCCCTAACGGTCCTTTTCTGCACTGTTTGGGAGACTCAGACGGGCATTTAATGCCCTTGTCCCCTGCCGTCAGGGTTAGGTAGGGCGCACTGTACAAGTAACTGTACCAACCACCTCACTTTTTACATTTGTACCCTTCTCTGCGTTGCCACCTGTCGGTGACCCCTTTAGCGTATAAAAGGAGGCCCATGCGCAACGTAGAGGGGGTTCGGCTCGACTCATTCGTGAGCCAGAAAACACTACGCTCTCTCTCTAGAGCAAGAACATAATACAACCAGACAAGCAGCAGTAGGAGTATTATCTCTCCGGAGAGCTCCGAAGCTGGGTAAACTGCTCGTGTGCTTCGCCTCGATCTGCTCTTCGTGCGATCTCCGCCCCCCGCCGAACCGAAAGGGGCCCGGACCGTCGGCCCCATAGGTGTTCGTGGATCAGTTTCCCCGACATCTTTGGCGCGCCAGGTAGGGGCGTCGAGATTGTGTGAACCTGATCCGGCGTTCACACGAGCTAGATCTTCATTTCCTTTCCATGAACATGCCACCGAAGAAGAAGACTTCGGCGGCAGCCGCTCCGTCCACGTCACCTCCGCCACCGTTGGAGCAAACGGGTGGTGGAATCGACGCCGGTGGAAGAATCGACGTCGACGAGGATGCTTATGATGCTGCCAGGTCCAAGGACAAAGCTGCACAAACCTCGGCGACTGTACGTGTTCCGCGCCACTCTCAGGAAGCGCAAGACCAACAGCGTCATGGCACTCGCGGCGCCATACGCAAGATAGGCCAAGACCAAGCCGGTGGATCTCGGAGCGCTCAAGACCAGCATGCATGCCAGCATGCTGACACGAGCGGGGCACGGTCTCCTGGACGGGATACTGCTCCTTCTAACATAGTTAGAAGTTCGAGCACGTCCCGCTCCTCGCGCCGTCCGCCACTGCCACCCGCCACTCCAGCAGAAGCTTTGGCGCGAGCTCAACTGCTCCTAGATTACCCTCCGGCGGCGGACAATATCGACGAATGGAGGGCCACCATTTAGAGTCTCATCGGCTACGCCAACGGCGACACTCCACGGCGGCCGAGCGCGTCGCCGCCGCGGCAGAGTTGCCGGGCGCGAGCCGGTGGCGACGAAACGGGTGGAGGTGCAACTACCATGCAATCACCACCCCGAAGGCCAAGATCGCCGACTCGCCGGATCTACCTCGACAGCGACTCCACCGCATCGTCGGATACACGAGCTCGTCGCGATCAGCGCCAAGTTCTTCATGATCGACAACAAGAAGACGCTCGAACTCGCATCGAGCACCGAAGAGAAGCGCGACGTCAGTCCGACAAGCGCGCTGGACCCTCTGTTGACATGCATGCGCCAGGGGAACCAGGCGATCTGCCATACGCGGTAGGTTGCCCTGCGTTCACTCGTGAGCTGCGGCAAGTCCAGTGGCCCAGCACGAAGAACTTCAAGCCAGACGTACCGGAGAAGTACGACGGCAAGACGCATCCGTCGGAGTTCCTCAGCATCTACACCATTGCGGTGCAGGCTGCCGGGGGACGGGATGACAAGATCCTTGCCAACTACTTCCCGCTAGTGCTCAAGCCCAACGTCAGGTCCTGGCTCATGCACTTGCCGGACAACTCCATATCCTCTTGGGCTGATCTGTGCCATCAGTTTGTCGGCGCCTTTACAGGCGGACACAAGCCTCATGGCCAGGAGAGTGATCTTCATCTGCTCGCCCAGAAGGAAGGAGAACCCCTGCGCAAGTACATTCAGAGATTCAGCAGTGTGCAGCACAACATCCCAGACGTCCACCCTGCCGCGGTGACAAGCGCATTCCATCAGAACGTGCGAAACCGCAGGATGCGGGAGGAAATGGCGATGTGCAAGATCAGGGACGTCAGTGAGTTATATGCACTGGCCGACAAGTGTGCACGTGCTGAGGAAGGGAGGAGACTCCCCGGAGAGAATGTAGGAGCGGGAGGATCTGACAGTGAAGATGCTGCCCCGGCAAGGAAAAACCGGCGGCGGAACAACAGGAGGAGGAAAGGCAAAGAGGTGCTAGTTGTTGAGCAATCCGGCAATGGTGGCGGCGCCGAGAAAGCCAAAGCTGGTGACTCCGGCAAGGAGGTTGCCGCGGAGGTGGCGGTCGCCGACAAGCAGAACGGCACCAACAAGCAGTATTGCAAGCTCCACCGCACCAAGGGCCATGATCTCCAGAACTGCAAGAAAGTCGAGCAGCTTGTTGAGCAGTAGAAAGCTGAATACGAGCGGCGCGACAAGGAGAAAGCCCAGGAAGGTGCTGGGCAATCCGGCAAGAAATGTCCCGGCCGAGGAGGACGCCGCGGCAAGGCCAAGCAGTGGCAAGGAGACAGACCTCCTCGCGGCCGCGACAAGGATGAAGATGACGACGACGATGGAGACATGGATGATGAGGAGGCTGATGAGCAGGAGTTCCAAAAAGCCACAGAGGTCCTGTGCGTTGACGGTGGTGCTTCTCTGCATACCTCGCACCGTCAGCTCAAGCAGTGGGTGCGGGAAGTTAATGCAGTAGAACCACCCATCGAGTCACGCAAGCCTCTGAAATGGTCCAGCACGCCTATCATCTTTGATATTGAGGACCACCCTGATCGCATAACTGCGGTCGGGGGCTTGCCGATGTTGGTTTCACCAACAATGCGCAACCTCAAGGTCACTAAGATGCTAGTTGACGGCGGGGCCGGCTTGAACCTGATCTCCTCCGCGGTGCTCCAGAAACTCCAGATCCCTGACAGCGAGCTCGAAGAGACCGGTACATTTCAAGGAATCAACCCGAGAAGGAACAAGCCGAAGGGAAAGATCACGTTGCCGGTAACATTTGGCAGCGAACTGAACTTCAGGACTGAGAGGGTCACGTTTGATGTTGCTGACTTTCCATTACCTTACAATGGAATCCTTGGCCGTCCGGCACTCGCCAAGTTCATGGCAGCCTCTCACTATGTGTACAATGTACTGAAAATGCCAGGCCCGATAAGTATCATCTCTGTCCCTGGCGACAAGAAGGATGCTCTTATCTGTGCCGACAAGATCTACCGGGAAGCAGCAGCCGCAGCAGAACGCGAGACACTTGCCGCTGAAGCTCCTGAGGGGAAGAAGAAGACCAAGTCCGGCAAGAGCTCTGATGCCCACTCCGGCAAGCGCACCTCTTCGGATTGCTGCGCTGCCGTCGAGGACGCAACATCGAGCTCCACCGGCAAGTGTAAGAAGGCGATGGCAGCTCCACCTGAGACCAAGAAGGTGTCCGCCAAGGAGGATGGCGCTGGTGGTACCTTCACCATCAGCGCCACTCTTGACCCCAAATAGGAAAGCGCGCTCGTTGCTTTCCTGCGGACGAATGTCGACGTGTTTGCGTGGCAACCGTCTGACATCCCCGGTGTTCCCAGGAAAGTAATTGAGCACCACCTCGCCGTCTGTCCTCATGCGTGGCCCGTCAAGCAGAAAGTCAGGAAACAGGCAGTGGAGCGCCAAGAATTCATCGCAGAAGAAATCAAGAAGCTGGAAGCAGCAGGCCTTATTAGAGGAGTGCTCCATCCCACGTGGTTGGCCAATCCTGTTGTCGTGCGCAAGGCTAACGGGAAATGGAGGCTTTGTATTGATTTCACTGATGTTAATAGAGCTTGTCCCAAAGACCCATTTCCCTTGCCGCGCATTGACCAGATTGTTGACTCCACAAGCGGATGTGATTTGATTTCATTTCTTGATGCATACTCAGGATACCATCAGATCTTTGTGGCAGAAGAGGATGAAGAGAAAACCGCGTTTATCACCCCGTGTGGCACGTACTGCTTTGTATGGATGCCGTTCGATTTGAAGAATGCTGGTTCAACATTCGCAAGGGTAGTCCACCACGCTTTTGAGCCACAAATGCATAGAAATATGGAAGCCTACATGGATGACATAGTGGTCAAAAGCAAGAACAGGGCAACCCTGATTCAAGATTTAGACGAGACATTTACAAATCTGCGCAAGATCAACCTCAAGCTTAACCCCGAGAAGTGTGTGTTTGGAGTGCCCTCCGGCAAGCTTCTCGGGTTCTTCGTGTCTCAGCGGGGGATTGAAGCCAGTCCCGACAAGGTCAAGGCCATTGAGCAGATCGAAGCACCAAAGCGCGTCAAGGATGTACGAAGGCTTGCCGGTTGCGTGGCTGCTCTTAGCAGGTTTATCTCTAGATCTGCTGAGCGCGCCCTGCCATTTTTCAAAATTTTGAAAAAGGCAGGTCCAATGAAATGGACTCCGGAGGCGGAGGCTGCGCTGCAGAACTTGAAGAGATACCTGTCCTCCACTCCAACACTTGTCGCACCTAAGCCGCAAGAAAAGTTGCTCCTGTATATAGAGGCAACCAATCAAGTGGTTAGTGCTGCGTTAGTGGAGGAGAGGGAGGCAGATGATGAGCCAGCAATCACGGCAGATGCATCCAGCGACAAGCAGGGGGCTTCTCCGGCAAGCTCTGGTACCGACAAGGATGGATCTGCGCAGGAGCATGATAAGATGCAGAAGAGAATGGTGCAGCGCCCAGTTTACTTTGTCAGTTCCCTTCTACAGGGGGCTAGATCAAGGTACTCTGGTGTGCAGAAATTGCTTTTCGGCCTCCTCATGGCCTCAAGAAAGCTGCGCCATTACTTCCAAGCACATGAAATCACAGTCGTCACTCGCTTTCCGCTGAAAAGGATACTGCAAAATCCAGAAGCAACAGGCAGGATTGTCGAGTGGGCGCTGGAACTGTCAAGCTTTGGCCTCAAGTTTGTGAGCACTTCAACTATCCAAAGCAGAGCATTGGCAGGGTTCATAGCAGAGTGGACGCCAACCCCAGACGAAGAAATTCCAGAGATAAGCATCCCCGTCAAAGAGGCAAGCAAAGAGTGGCTGATGTACTTTGATGGTGCCTTCTTGCTGCAAGGCGCCGGCGCGGGCGTGCTGCTTGTCGCGCCCACCGGAGAGCACCTCAAGTACGTAGTCCAGATGCACTTTCCCAAGGAGCAAGCGACCAACAATACTGCAGAGTATGAAGGATTGCTTGCCGGTCTCAGAATCGCAGCAGACCTTGGGATCAAGAAGCTCATTGTGAGGGGTGACTCGCAGCTTGTTGTCCGCCAAGTGAACAAGAACTACTAGAGTCCATTGATGGAAGCATATGTTGATGAAGTGAGGAAGCTAGAAGAGCACTTTGACGGCCTACAAATGGAGCATATCCCAAGAGCTTAGAATGACATTGCTGATGGCCTGTCAAAGTGCGCCGCACTAAAGTTACCTGTGGAACCAGGGATCTTTGTGCTCAAGTTGACTCAACCATCCGTAACACCATCAACTGGACAAAGCAAGAAGAGGAGGTTTATTTCTGGTGATTATTTCCCGGCAGAGCTCCCTGAAGCCGCCGCCAAGAAAATCCCCAAGATCAACACCAAGGATGCTGAGGGGCAGTCCGCTCCGGCAAGCCTTATGATTTGTTCCATTGAAGCAGATGCTCCCGACAAGTTTTGCTCCGGCAAGCTTGCCGGGGAACATCAAGCTCCGTCAGGGCCGCAAGTCCTTGCCGTAGAAGCGGATGTTCCTGCAGCAGTAGATGTGCCTTTAGTCCTTGTTGTCGAGCCACAAGCTCCAGCATGGGCGCAGCAGATTGTCCATTTCCTTCAGACAGGAGAACTTCCCGAAGAGCAAGAAGAAGCGGAAAAAGTAGCTCGGCAGTCAAGTATGTACCAGTTTGTCGATAACATACTGTATAGAAGAAGACTCAACGGTGTGAAATTGAAGTGTATTTGCCGGGAAGATGGACAAAAGCTGTTGGCAGAGATACATGGAGGCATATGTGGCCACCACATAGGCGCAAGGGCACTTGCCGGCAAAGCTTTCCGGCAAGGCTTCTTTTGGCCGACAGCCCTCCAGGATGCAACTGCCCAAGTAACCAAGTGTGAAGCGTGCCAGTTCCACTCCAAACAGATACACCAGCCAGCTCAAGCTCTCCAGACGATCCCTTTATCCTGGCCATTTTCGGTCTGGGGGCTCGATATCCTCGGCCCCTTTTCCCGAGCAGTCTGGGGCTTTGAGTACTTGTACGTCGCAATCGACAAATTCACAAAGTGGCCGGAAGTGCAGCCAGTGAGGAAGGTGACAGCACAGTCAGCAGTCAAGTTCTTCAGGTCAATTGTTTGCCGTTTCGGGATCCCTAACAGGATCATCACCGACAACGGCACGCAATTCACGAGCCGCACCTTCATGCAGTACGTCCAAGACCTTGGCGCCAAGGTCTGCTTCGCTTCTGTTGCTCATCCGAGAAGCAACGGTCAAGCAGAGAGGGCAAATGCTGAAGTGTTGCGCGGGCTCAAGACCAGAACTTTCGACAGGCTGCGCAAGTGCGGAAGAAACTGGATCGAGGAGCTGCCGGTGGTTCTTTGGTCGATCAGAACGACGCCAAATCGAGCCACTGGCCAGACACCTTTCACTCTAGTTTATGGAGTAGAGGCAGTTCTCCCCACGGAACTCGTATACGGATCGCCTCGAGTGCTCATTTATGATGAGCTTGAGCAAGAGCAGCTGCGACAAGATGACGCGCTGCTCCTTGAGGAAGATCGTCTTCAGGCTGCTGTACGAGCTGCTCGATACCAGCAAGCTTTGTGCCGCTATCATAGCCACAAAGTTAATGCCAGAAGTATCGAGGAAGGCGACCTTGTTCTTCGGCGCATTTAGTCCGCCAAGAATTCCAACAAGTTGACGCCGAAGTGGGAAGGCCCTTATCGGGTAAAACGAGTCACAAGGCCCGGCACAGTCCGCCTTGAGACCGAAGATGGAATTCCGGTGAGCAACTCCTGGAACATAGAACATCTTCGTAAGTTTTTCCCGTAAGGCGCGGTTGCCGGAACCCGTTCCGGCAACCACCTTTTGTACAAGTCTTGCCGCTGTTGCATGTAATCCTTCGTACAAAGCCGGGCGCAGATCCCGTGCGTAAATAAAACCCCATGTGCTCCGCGCAACTTGTCCATTTCATGCATTAGTTTCTTTCTTGCATGTGTTATCTGACACTTTGTGCAGCACCTACATCCGGTAAGCAATAATGAGCCAAAGGGCTCCATATCATTATTTTCTCTTCTATCTTTTCTTTCTCAACAAAGGAAAAGAAGGTTCCCTCGCACACAAGTTTGCCGGGGGGGGAGGAGAAGATTGTGGTATGGACCAGGCGTCATTCAAGCAAAGTTTTGCCTTGCTGAGAAGCAAACGACAGAAAAGCTAAGTTGCCAAAGTTTGAGCAATCAGTTTTTAAATTTTTGAGTTATCTTCCTCGAACGACCCTGCTTTGTATGGAAAACATGTGCGCGGAGGAACCAACTCGTGGCTAGTTGCGCCCTTACTTTGTTTCGAGTCCGCTCAACAGCTTAAGTGTGCTGCATCTAATCGCGACAAGGTTTCTTGTCGGAAGCAGCGCCGCCAGCAGGCTGCCGAAGTTCCACACTCAGCGCTCGCAGCTCGGGTGCTTGCGCCGACAAGTTCCCTAGAAGCGTAGGGTAAAAGCATACAAAGGAAGGAATCTAGTAGAGGAAATAACATAGCGACTGATAACAAAAATAAAGTTATATTACAAGATAACTTGTCGCAGCCCTGACAGAATGTTTTCATAACATGATTAGCAGCAGCAAGGGAAAAGAAGAAATGGACGGCCTAGTCTACGCGTCCGCCCTCGACCCTCTTGATCTCACTCACCTTGTCCACAATGGGTGCGACAAGGGCCTTGAGGGCATCCAGATCGGCGTCAGGAGGCAAGGACCTGAGGACGTTGGTGAAGCTGAGGCCTGGATTGCGGAAGGCCACCTTCATCAGCACCTTCTGGAGAACCCCGGCGCAGATTTTGCGCGACTCGTCGGCCAGCTGCTTCGGGATCCTCTCCCGGAGCCGCTGGAGTGCCGTCGCCACGCCCTTGAAGAACAGGCTGAGCTTGGCGCTGGGTTGAAGACTCTCGTCGAAAGGATACCCAAAGTCCTCCATCCCCAGCTGCACCAGCTCCTCGTTGATGACTGCGGCAATGTTCACCAGACCCTCGGTCCAGTGCTCCACAGTGTCTCTGAACGAGTTCTGGGTAACTGCAATGCTCTCCAGCAGCGCCGCGTCAGCTTTGACCTTCTCCAACAAGGTCCTCTCCCGCTCCTTGGTGGCCTCTAGTGTCTGTGTCAGCGTGGCCAGCTTCAGCTCCAGGTCTGCTTTAGAATCCTTGGCGGCACTGAGCTCCTTGCCCCTCTCAGCGAGAAGGCCTTGCAGCTCACCGTGGGCGGCAGCATCCTTCTCACGCTCACCCTTGAGCGCGGCAAGCTCCTCGCCGCTCTTCCTAATATTGGCCTCCAGCTGCGCCACCTTCTCCTCCAGCTCCTTCTTGGCAGCCTCTGCAGTTGCAGCGGCGTCCTTTGCCAAGTGCTTGCTCGCGCTCGGCAAGCTCCTCCTCGTAGCTGTCGAGGTTGGCCTTCCGCTGCACTAGTTCACCTTCCCGCGCGGATTGCTTCTCGGCGGCCAGCCTTTGCTCCTCCTCAGCTTCGGCCTTCTCGAGAAGGAAGGCCGTGCGCTCCTCGTCGAGTCGCTCCCGCTCCTGCGCCAGGGACCGGAGAGCTTCTTGATTGTGGCCCCGGAGCTCCTCCGCGCGCTTTTCCATGTCAACTCCCGCCTTCGCGACAAGCGCTTCCCGGGAAGCCAGCTTGGCTTGCCGCACGCGGTAGAGTGACAACAGCTTCCGCAACAGCTGCTCCTCTTCAGGCTCGCCGCTGCTGCTGCTGGGCGCGTCGACCAACGACAGTCCCGCAGAGGCGAGCACCTCCTCATCAAAAGATTCCCCCTCGACCGGTGCCCTGGAGCTCGACGCCCAGGGTAGCTTGATGAAGATACTGTCGCCGGCCTTCAAGTAGGCGCCGGGCTAGGGCTCCTCGGAGCCCAGCTCCGCAGCAGCGGCAGAGGGATCGACGGTCGGTGCAGCGCCTGGCGCTCCTGCGGCCTCAGGGTCGTCAGTACAATCGCCCGCCCCTCGCCAGCTTCTGCGGCGGCAGCCTTGGGGGCCTCCTCGCCGGCGGTCTCATCAGCACTGGTCCCTTCTTCGTTGGCGGCGGCGTCGTCAGTGCTGTCACGCGTGCCTTCCTCACCGGCGCCCTCTATCTCCATCGGCTCAGCAACAGATGGGCCTGAAGAATGAAGAAGGGAGAAAAATCAATCAAAAATCCAAGAGAAGAAAATCAGAAGAAAAAGAACCCAAGGGAAAGTATTTGGACAAGTGCATTACCTGCGCCAAGATCTACAGTCGCGGTCTCGGCCGCCGCAGGATCGACGGTGCTGCCCCTTGCCGGATAATTGCCCTTTGCCGGAGAGTCCTCCCTTGCCGGAGAGCGCTCCCTTACCGGGAACCCCTCCCTTGGCGGCGTCGCGCTTCGGGACCAGCTTCCGGGGGCTCCTGATGTGGCTGATCTGCTCCTACACAAATCAACAAGCAAGATGTCAACAAAGGAAAAGGCACTCAAGCGCGCCCGGCAGCAGAAGGTTAAACTATGAAGTTACGCTGGGGGCTGCTGTGAGGAGTGATTGCCGGGTCCGTCAAGGTGGTCTCGGACCCACCTCCTGCTGACATGGTGGGGTCATCATCGATGACAATCACCGCGGCCTTGGCCCTCTTCGCCGCTCTCTGGGCCAGCGTCCTGAAAAGAAAGGAATTCAGATTGGAGCAAGTCAGATACAAGATATAAACGGCAAAATTGAAGAACTACAAGAGCACCAAAGAAACTTACTCTTCTTCCTCCTCATCGGAGCTGAGCGCGGAAAGATCGAAGTCCGGCCCTCCTCCGGTGCGGTGAGGCGGAGGAGTAGGATCCCTTGCCCGCTTGGCGGGGGCGGTGGCGGTGGCCCGGGAAGATCCCGCTCCAGTTGCCGCTGTTGCGTGAGGCGCTCCCCCGGCAACATTGCTTGCCGCGGTAGAGCGCGTCGCACGGCTCGGCGGCTGTTGACCCGGGTGCCATCCTGCTGCGTCCCCGGCCCTGCGAAGGCGCCTTCTTAGCGGGGCCGGGGGCTCCGCCTGCGGCAAGTTTTCTGAAGGCTCAGGCTCCTCCTCGCCGGCCTCACTCGGCTCGGCTTCGGAACCAGCAGGCTCCTCCTCGCCAATGAACTCCGCGCGCTCAGCAAGGTTCGCCGCCTCTGCAGCCTCCGCCTCCTCCACAGTGAACCCAAACACGCCCGCGGCAGCTGCGGCCGCAACCTCCTCCGCCCTAGTGGCGATGCGCTGCAGCTCCTCGTCGGTGGTGTCACGGGTGAGGCTCTTCTGCTCGTCGGCGTGGACCGGCACTTCTTCCAAGTTGTCGAAGAATGCTTGCACGATGTCATCCGCAGGCTCTTGCCAAGTTGGAACGATTCCGTGTGAATCACACAACGGCATCATGGCGCGGATCCGGTCAAGCGAAGAATTGTTGCATAATGGGACAACGCCCCTCGGCAGCGTGAATGGGTGCTGGGGGTCGCGTTTGAACAACTCCAGGAGCATTGCATCTAGCTCCAAGACGGTGAAGTTGTAGTTGAGGCCCGGCCGCAGCCTCATGATGTCCGCCGAGTTCTTGAATTCCCAGGCGGGCCTCCCCCTCTCCTGCAAGGGGGGCGATGCGGCAGCGGAGGAAATCTGCGCCTACAGCGCCTATAGTGAGCCCGGCAAGCCTGAGGCGAAGGATCCTAGTGATGGCGATCTTCAGTCTCTCGTCTTCCGGGGCCACGTTGCTCCAGTCATTGCCGCGCACTATTGGAGTTTGGTGCACGGCGGTGAAGGGCTGCGGATTCTCCTCGACGATCCAGCACCACTCCGCTCTCCACTCCTCCCACTTGCTGCGGAGCTCACCCTCCAAGTATGCATCTTTCTTGCCGACTCTCGAGATCCAGGCAATCCCTCCGGCAAGCGTCTCTCCTCTCTCTACCCGAGGTATGAAGTAGTGGCGGAAAAGGGCAACACTGGGGTGGACTCTGACAAAGTTTTCGCACAAATATGCGAAAACTGCCATGGTCAAAATGGCGTTGGGGGTGAAGTCAAGGAGGCGGAAGCCGTAGGTGTTCATGATGTCACAGAAAAACTCCGAGAAGGGCGGGCAGAGCCCGCAATAGAAGAATAGCGCGAAGAAGGGATACCCGTTTGGAGCCAGTTCCGCAGCAGCAGCCGGGAGTACCCTCGTGCGCGGGTGCGCCCGCGTCTCCGTCGCCCAAAAGAGGTAGAAGTATTCCCTCAGCTCCTTCACACCGAGCTGGGGGGAGAAGATCGCCCGCTCCTTCCGCAGCGCCGCGAGCCGCTGCGCCTCGGCCGACTTCACGCCCTTTCCCTTGTCGGCTTTCGGAGCCATGGTGGAGGTGGTGGGGGAGGTCGATGGCGTTGGTGATGCTGGTGGCAATGGGGGGCGGAGCGCTGCTCTCTCGGCTTCGAGAAGAAGGGGGGAGCGGCGGAGGTTCGTGAAAATGGAGTAGCAGCAACCAGCGAGGGGGAACGAACTGCCCCTGTTTCCTCTGCTTATAAAGAGGGACGGGGCGGACGTTTCGCCCTTCCGAATAAACAACCACCCATGATCTCTCCCACGATGCCGCATTCAACGCGTGCCGTTATGGGAGAGCGCGGTGGATACGGAGCGAGATTCAGTGTGGCCCAGTCCGCGTGTGCTCGTGCCCTGTCTTGGGGCTGGCCCAACAACGCTCGGCACCGTGTCTGGCCCAGACCCAGGGGCTCCTGTCAGTGTACTAGGATAGGGGTACCCTAGTACCCCGAACTTGTGCACGGGCAGTTGCAGCGCCCCGCGGCAAGGCTTGCCGGGCGAACGCCAAGATCCTCCGTGGTTCCCTTGGAGCCATTCGAGAACAAAGTATTTAAGCTCAGGAGACAAGGCCCCGGCAAGAGGAGCTTGCCGGGAAGGCCGACCAAGGCACTCCAAGCAACTTGCCGCGATGCGCCACGCGCTCCGGCAAGGCAACAAGGCCCCGGCAAGAGGAGCTTGCTGGGAAGACCAACCAAGATACCTCGAGGCCCGGTGAGCGACGAGCTTCCGGACCCGACAAGATAACAACAGCGTCAAGGCGCTTGCCGCGGCAGGCGGTAACTCTGTGCCCACGCTCCAGCGCATCCACCAACGTGTCGCTCTGGGGGCCTCTCCAGGCGCGCGTGGCGGGAGGCTGTGCAGCCAGCGGTGCGCAGTGGCATGCGAAGCTGACAAGATCGCCATCTTGGCGAACGGTGGCGCCCCTAACGGTCCTTTTCTACACTGTTTGGGCGACTCAAACGGGCATTTAATGCCCTTGTCCCCTGCCGTCAGGGTTAGGTAGGGCGCACTGTACAAGTAACTGTACCAACCACCTCACTTTTTACATTTGTACCCTTCTCTGCGTTGCCACCTGTCGGTGACCCCTTTAGCGTATAAAAGGAGGCCCATGCGCAACGTAGAGGGGGTTCGGCTCGACTCATTCGTGAGCCAAAAAACACTACACTCTCTCTCTAGAGCAAGAACATAATACAACCAGACAAGCAGCAGTAGGAGTATTATCTCTCCGGAGAGCTCCGAAGCTGGGTAAACTGCTCGTGTGCTTCGCCTCGATCTGCTCTTCGTGCGATCTCCGCCCCCCGCCGAACCGAAAGGGGCCCGGACCGTCGGCCCCATAGGTGTTCGTGGATCAGTTTCCCCGACACATGATAATTGTTTTGAGATATGGAGGAGATAATATTAAAGTCATGCTAGTTGAGTAGTTGTGAATTTAAAGAATACTTGTGTTAAAGTTTGTGATTCCCGTAGCATGCACGTATGGCGAACCGTTGTGTGATGAAGTCAAAGCATTATTTATTTATTGATTGTCTTCCTTATGAGTGGCGGTCGGGGACGAGCGATGGTATTTTCCTACCAATCTATCCCCCTAGGAGCATGCGCGTAATACTTTGCTTTGATAACTTCTAGATTTTTGCAATAAGTATATGAGTTCTTTATGACTAATGTTGAGCCCATGGATTATACGCACTCTCACCCTTCCACCTTTGCCAGCCTCTCTAATACTGCGCACCTTTCGCCGGTATCATACACCTACCATATACCTTCCTCAAAACAGCAACCATACCTACCTATTATGGCATTTCCATAGCCATTCCGAGATATATTGCCTTGCAACTTTCCACCATCTAGTTCATCATGACACATTCATCATTGTCCTATTGCTTAGCATGATCATGTAGTTGACATAGTATTTGTGGCAAAGCCACCGTTCATAATTTCTTCATACTTCTCACTCTTAATTCATTTCATATCTCGGTACACCGCCGGAGGCATCCATATAGAGTCATACTTTGTTTTAGAATCGAGTTGTAATCATTGAGTTTTAAATAAATAAAAGTGTGATGATCATCATTTAATAGAGCATTGTCCCAATAAAAAAAGAGAGAAAGGCCAAAGAAAACAAAGAAGGCCCAAAAAAAGGGCAATGCTACTATCCTTTTCCACACTTGTGCTTCAAAGTAGCACCATGTTCTTCATATAGAGAGTCTCATATGTTGTCACTTTCATATACTAGTGGGAATTTTACATTATAGAACTTGGCTTGTATATTCCAATGATGGGATTCCTCAAATTGCCCTAGGTCTTCGTGAGCAAGCAAGTTGGATGCACACCCACTTAGTTTCTTTTTGAGCTTTCATACATTTATAGCTCTAGTGCATCCGTTGCATGGCAATCCCTACTCACTCACATTGATATCTATTGATGGGCATCTCCATAGCCCGTGGATACGCCTAGTTGATGTGAGACTATCTTCCCCTCCTTTTTGTCTTCTCCACAACCACCATTCTATTCCACCTATAGTGCTATATACATGGCTCACGCTCATGTATTGCATGAAGATTGAAAAAGTTTTGAAAAAATTAGAGTATGAGACAATTGCTTGGCTTGTCATCGGGGTTGTGCATGATTTAAATACTTTGTGTGGTGAAGATGGAGCATAGCCAGACTATATGATTTTGTAGGGATAACTTTCTTTGGCCATGTTATTTTGAGAAGACATAATTGCTTTGTTAGTATGCTTGAAGTATTATTATTTTTATTTCAATATAAACTTTTTGTCTTGAATCTTTCTAATCTGAATATTCATATCACAATTAAGAAGATTTGCATTGAAATTATGCCAAGTAGCACTCTGCGTCAAAAATTCTCTTTTTATCATTTACCTACTCGAGGACGAGCAGGAATTAAGCTTGGGGATGCCTGATACGTCTCCAACATATCTATAATTTTTTATTGCTCCATGCTATATTATCTACTGTTTTGGACTATATTGGGCTTTATTTTCCACTTTTATATTATTTTTGGGACTAACCTATTAACCAGAGGCCCAGCCCAGAGTTGTTGTTTTTTGCCTATTTCAGTGTTTCGGAGAAACAGAATATCAAACGGAGTCCAAACGGAATAAAATCTTCGGGAACGTGATTTTCTCACCGAACGTGATCCAGGAGACTTGGACCCTACTCCAAGGAGTCAAAGAGGAGGTCACGAGGGTGGGGGGCACCCCCCCTAGGGCGCCCCCTGCCTCGTGGGCCCCTCGGTGCTCCACCGACGTACTCCTTCCTCCTATATATACACACGTACCCCCAAACGATCAGAACAGGAGCCAAAAACCTAATTCCGCCGTAAGAGGGCCATCATCACGGAGGGCTTCTACATCATCCTAGCCCCTCTGATGAAGTGTGAGTAGTTTACCTCAGACCTTCGGGTCCATAGTTAGTAGCTAGATGGCTTCTTCTCTCTCTTTGAATCTCAATACAAAGTTCTCCCCCTCTCTTGTGGAGATCTATTCGATGTAATATTCTTTTTGCGGTGTGTTCGTTGAGATCGATGAATTGTGGGTTTATGATCAAGTCTATCTATGAATAATATTTGAATCTTCTGTGAATTCTTTTATGTATGATTGGTTATCTTTGCAAGTCTCTCCGAATTATCTGTTTGGTTTGGCCAACTAGATTGGTAGTTCTTGCCATGGGAGAAGTGCTTAGCTTTGGGTTTGATCTTGCGGTGTCCTTTCCTAGTGACAGAAGGGGCAGCAAGCCACGAGGCAGGGGGCGCGCCCACCCCGCTGGGCGCGCCCTCCACCCTCGTGGGCCCCTCGTGGCTCCCCTTACGTACTTCTTCCTCCTATATATCTCCATATACCCTAAAAACATCAGGGAGAACAATAGATCGGGAGTTCCATAGCCAGAAGCCTCCGTAGCCACCGAAAGTCAATCTAGACCCATTCCGGCACTCTGCCGGAGGGGGCAATCCCCCTCCGGTGGCCATCTTCATCACCCCGGTGCTCTTCATGACGAGGAGGGAGTAGTTCTCCCTCGGGGCTGAGGGTATGTACTAGTAGCTATGTGTTTGATCTCTCTCTCTCTCGTGTTCTTGAGGTGATACGATCTTGATGTATCACGAGCTTTGCTATTATAGTTGGATCTTATGATGTTTTCTCCCCCTTCTACTCTCTTGTAATGGATTGAGTTTCCCCTTTGAAGTTATCTTATCGGATTGAGTCTTTAAAGATTTGAGAACACTTGATGTATGTCTTGCCGTGCGTATCTGTGGTGACAATGGGATATCACGTGATTCACTTGATGTATGTTTTGGTGATCAACTTGCGGGTTCCGCCCATGAACCTATGCATAGGGGTTGGCACACGTTTTTGTCGTGATTCTCCGGTAGAAACTTTGGGGCACTCTTTGAGGTTCTATGTGTTGGTTGAATAGATGAATCTGAGGTTGTGTGATGCATATCGTATAATCATACCCACGGATACTTGAGGTGACATTGGAGTATCTAGGTGACATTAGGGTTTTGGTTGATTTGTGTCTTAAGGTGTTATTCTAGTACGAACTCTAGGGCTGTTTGTGACACTTATAGGAATAGCCCAACGGATTGATTGGAAAGAATAACTTTGAGGTGGTTTCGTACCCTACCATAATCTCTTCGTTTGTTCTCCGCTATTAGTGACTTTGGAGTGACTATTTGTTGCATGTTGAGGGATAGTTATGTGATCCAATTATGTTATTATTGTTGAGAGGACTTGCACTAGTGAAAGTATGAACCCTAGGCCTTGTTTCCTAGCATTGCAATACCATTTACGCTCACGTTTATCATTAGTTACCTTGCTGTTTTTATATTTTCATATTACAAAAACTATTATCTACTATCCATATTGCACTTGTATCACCATCTCTTCGCCGAACTAGTGCACCTATACAATTTACCATTGTATTGGGTGCATTGGGGACACAAGAGACTCTTTGTTATTTGGTTGCAGGGTTGCTTGAGAGAGACCATCTTCATCCTATGCCTCCTACCACTACTAGGAAAAAGCCTAGTAGTAGCGCGGGTTAAAAGCTAGTAGTAGCGCGGGTGCCTGCGCTACTACTACGATGCTACAGCTAACTAGTAGTAGTAGCGCGGTGCATCCCGCGCTACTAGTACGTGTGTTAGTAGTAGCGCGTGTCTGTGACCCGCGCTACTACTATTAATTTGAAAAACCAAAAAAAATCTCGACCCCATGACGCGCGCACGTTGGACGGGAGCAGGGAGATCTCATCCATGACGCGTGCCTCATGGAAGCCATCGAGGGCGGCCGCAGAGGCCAGCCCGGCGTGAGCCAGGAGCTGGAGGACCTGCATCTTGGCATCGTGCGTGGGGAGAAACACCTCGCGGCGGCCGTCTCTGTTGAGGTCGGCGACGAGCGGCGGCAGGAGGCGGTCCACGTCTTCCGG
>NC_041384.1:715829882-715833002 GCF_002162155.2 Triticum dicoccoides
GTGTTGCCGGAAGAGGAGGGGGATGGGTCAGCTAGCGTTCTGGATCAAATCGGAGAGGGGGGGGGAGGGCTGACTTGGAGCAAGAAGAAGATGGTGAAAGAGGCGAGGAGGAGGATGCCATGGTCGTGCTTCCGCATCTTGGAGGCGGCGAGGAGCTTCGGCGACCGCCCACCGAAGGAATCTCGGAGAGGGAGGGGGCAAAGAAAGCAGAGTGTACCAGCGGCAGCCACCGCTAGAGTATGAGGGAGAGACGAGGAAAGTGAGAGAGGGGGAAAGTGAGGGAGAGAGGAGGGATTCGGCTGAGGATACGAGGATTTCACCTACCTCGTACTTAGTAGTAGCGAGGGGTGTAAAACCGCTCTACTACTATCAGCTTAGTAGTAGAGTGGGTTTGTACCCCTCGCTACTACTATGGCATGTCTCGGGAGGGCACGGTAGAGACCGCTTAGTAGTAGCGAGGGTTAAAAACCCGCGCTACTAGTATCAACTTAGTAGTAGCGAGGTTTAAAAACCCGCGCTACTAGTAAGTAGCAGTAGGTCATCCACTTGAGGGAAATTTGCTAATGTCCTACAAACCTCTGCACTTGGAGGCCCAACAATGTCTACAAGAAAAAGGTTGTGTAGTAGACATCAATTGGCAAGCCATAGAAAATAAATGGATCTTCAAGAGGAAGACGGACGCTGATAGTAGTGTTACTATCTACAAAGCTAGACTCATCGAAAAAGGTTTTTGACAAAGTTCAAGGTGTTGACTGATGAAATTTTCTCACTCGTAGCGATGCTTAAGTCTGTCCGAATCATGTTAGCAAATTGCCGCATTTTATGAAATCTGGCAAATGGATAAACAAAACTACATTCCTTAAAGGATTTATTAAAGAAAGAGTTGTATATGATGCAACCAGAAGGTTTTGTCAATCCTAAAGGTGCTAACAAAATATGCAAGCTCTAGCGATCCATCTATGGACTGGTGCAAGCATCTCGGAGTTGGAATATACGCTTTGATAAGTTGATCAAAGCATATAGTTTTTTACAGACTTGCGGTGAAGCCTGTATTTACAAGAAAGTGAGTGGGAGCACTACAGCATTTCTGATAAGTATATGTGAATGACATATTGTTGATCGAAAATAATGTAGAATTATTCTGCAAATCATAAAGGAGTGTTTGAAAGGAGTTTTTCAAAGAAAAACCTCGGTGAAGCTGCTTACATATTGAGCATCAAGATCTATAGAGATAGATCAAGACGCTTGATAAGTTTTTTCAATGAGTACATACCTTGACAAGATTTTGAAGTAGTTCAAAAGGGAACAGTCAAAGAAAGAGTTCTTTCCTGTGTTACAAGGTGTGAAATTGAGTAAGACTCAAAGCCCGACCACGGTAGAAGATAGAAAGAGAATGAAAGTCATTCCCTATGCCTCAGCCATAAGTTCTATAAAGTATGCCATGCTGTGTACCAGATCTATTGTATACCCTACACTATTTTTGGCAAGGGAGTACAATAGTGATCAAGGAGTAGATCACTGGACAATGGTCAAAATTATCCTTAGTGGAATAAGGATATGTTTCTCGATTATGGAGGTGACAAAAGGTTCGTCGTAAAGGGTTACGTCGATGCAAATTTTGACACTGATCCAGATGACTCCAAGTCTCAATCTGGATACATTTTGAAAGTGGGAGCAATTAGCTAGAGTAGCTCCATGCAGAGCATTGTTGACATAGAAATTTGCAAAATACTTACGGATCTAGATGTGGCAGACCATTGACTAAACTTCTATCACAAGCAAAACATGATCACACCTTAGTACTCTTTGGGTGTTAATCACATATCGATGTGAACTAGATTATTGACTCTAGTAAACCCTTTGGGTGTTGGTCACATGACGATGTGAACTATGGGTGTTAATCACATTGTGATGTGAACTATTGATGTTAAATCACATGGCGATGTGAACTAGATTATTGACTCTAGTGCAAGTGGGAGACTGAAGGAAATATGCCCTAGAGGCAATAATAAAGTTATTATTTATTTCCTTATATCATGATAAATGTTTATTATTCATGCTATAATTGTATTAACCGGAAACATAATACATGTGTGAATACATAGACAAACAGAGTGTCACTAGTATGCCTCTACTTGACTAGCTCGTTGATCAAAGATGGTTATGTTTCCTAACCATAGACATGAGTTGTAATTTGATTAACGGGATCACATCATTAGGAGAATGATGTGATTGACTTGACCCATTCCGTTAGCTTAGCACTTGATCGTTTAGTATGTTGCTATTGCTTTCTTCATGACTTATACATGTTCCTATGACTATGAGATTATGCAACTCCCGTTTACCGGAGGAACACTTTGTGTGCTACCAAACGTCGCAACGTAACTGGGTGATTATAATGGTTCTCTACAGGTGTCTCCGAAGGTACTTGTTGGGTTGGCGAATTTCAAGATTAGGATTTGTCACTCCGATTGTCAGAGAGGTATCTCTGGGCCCTCTCGGTAATGCACATCACTTAAGCCTTGCAAGCATTGCAACTAATGAGTTAGTTGCGGGATGATGTATTACGGAACAAGTAAAGAGACTTGCCGGTAACGAGATTGAACTAGGTACTGAGATACCGACGATCGAATCTTGGGCAAGTAACATACCGATGACAAAGGGAACAACGTATGTTGTTATGCGGTCTGACTGATAAAGATCTTCGTAGAATATGTGGGAGCCAATATGAACATCCAGTTTCCGCTATTGGTTAGTGACCGAAGACGTGTCTCGGTCATGTCTACATAGTTCTCGAACCCGTAGGGTCCGCGCGCTTAACGTTTCGATGATAGTTATATTATGAGTTTAAATGTTTTGATGTACCAAAGGTTGTTCAGAGTCCCGGATGTGATCACAGACATGACGAGGAGTCTCAAAATGGTCGAGATATGAAGATTGATATATTGGAAGCCTATGTTTGGATATCGGAAGTGTTCCGGGTGAAATCAGGATTTTACCGGAGTACCGGGAGGTTACCGGAACCCCCCGGGAACTTAATGGGCCTTAGTGGGCATTGGTGGAAAGAGAGGAGAGGCGGCCAGGGCATGGGCCGCGCCCCCTCCCCCCTAGTCCGAATAG
>NC_041384.1:715833257-715850422 GCF_002162155.2 Triticum dicoccoides
CTTCTCCACCTCTTTCCCCTCTTTCTCCTAGTCCAACAAGGAAAGGGGGGAGTCCAACTCCCGGTAGGAGTAGGACTCCTCCTGGCGTGCCCCTCTCTAGGCCGGCCGCACCCCCCTATAGACACAACAAGTGATCGTTTGATCTTTTAGCCGTATGCGGTGCCCCCCTCCACCATAGTCCACCTCAATAATACTGTAGCGGTGCTTAGGCGAAGCCCTGCGTGGGTAGAACATCATCATTGTCACCACGCCGTCGTGCTGACGAAACTCTCCCTCAACACTCGGCTGGATCAGAGTTCGAGGGACGTCATTGGGCTGAACGTGTGCTGAACTCGGAGGTGCCGTACGTTCGGTACTTGATCGGTCGGATCGTGAAGACGTACGACTACATCAACCGCGTTGTGCTAACGCTTCCGCTTTCGGTCTACGAGGGTACGTGGACAACACTCTCCCCTCTTATTGCTATGCATCACCATGATCTTGCGTGTGCGTAGGAAAATTTTGAAATTACTACGTTCCCCAACAAGTGTGTCATTGTGAGACACACAAGCACTCTTGCACTGTCTTAGGGCGACCCAACCCTCGACAGTTCCAACTAATCATTTTCATGGATCCTGACAGGCGTCATCAGTCGTGCCCGTTAGTTAACCGGCAGCCCCAGGGCTGGTAGCTTCCTTGGTTGTGTCCTCAACATCTCTCTCCTCCCGTACAGATTCTCTCCCTTTGCCATCAACCACCCCCTCACCCCCATCTACTTCCTCTGTTACATGCACAGTAGACCCATCTAAGCCTACTACAGTTTCAACTCTCTCAACACACACTCTTTTACATGAAACATTCATATCCATATCACCCCTACCCTCTAAGCTATCCATACTAGTGCTGTTAATGGTGAGAATAAGGACTTGATCATATTGACAACGCCTCTTGCTTCCCGCCGTACTTTCAAGCATAGCAACGAAGGCCGCCTTGCGACTAGAGAGCTCGCTGCCGCTGTTCGGTGGGGTGGGCACACCAAAAATTGCATGTTTAACATACGCAGACTGTAACATAGCCTTCTCATCCCGTTCTTGTTGATGAAGCCTCTTCCACCTCTGAACTCCAGTAGCAGACAGAGTACGCGGTTGTACTCCAACAGCAGCAGCACCCTCCCGTTTGTCCTGGACATGATCACCCTCAGCATCTCCCAATGGCTGCTTAGGATGTAAAGCATCAGGTAGCCCCTTCAAATCTTTTGGCATATTGGCAGGACCTGCAACACACTTCGGGCCACTAGGGGCCAACGTATGTGAAGTAACTGCCGCTTCCATATCCATCGTGTGCACAACAACAGCATTTTCAGGTAACCCAGGAGCGACCAAGTTGATGAAGATGTCACCCCCAAGTTTAGTACTAGAATTCTGATGGGTTGGTTACACCACAAGAAACCTAACCATTTGAGCTATAACCAGTTCGCGCTCCCACCATAGACACGAAGTATGAGATAACTGCTGCCTACCACTGCACTATACAAACGAGCTTGTCAAATGTGGGATTCCTCAGTATTTTATAAGAACAATTTTAAATAAGGTATTTCTTTGAACAAAACAAAAGTATTTTGATCACCCCCAAAATTATTGAAAATCCGCAAAATTTTGACGATTTTTTTCCTTGGTTGCAAAGCAGCTCACAGGCCCAGAACAAGGCTCCCAATAAGATGGTGAAACGCCATGCATAGTCCACCTAGGCCGAAGGACATTGAGGCATGCTATCTATTTAAAAATAAAAGATTGAGAGGAATCGTATGCTTTATAGATCATAGAATCTAGGGTAACTATACCCCCTGTACAGACACTAAACGTGTCACTTACAAGGCTTTGCGACTTTTCAAGACAGGTGCAACGACGCTTCTCTAGAAAGTAGCATTTGAACAAAGCAAAACTCTAACTGCTAATAGTTAGCGTAAATAGTATGGTAATTGTAAGTTAGCCTAAGTCTAAAGCTAAGTGCGACTATTCCTAACACTCCGCCTTGGTCAACATTGTCGTCGTAGATTTCATTGTCCTGAACATAATCATATAGCCTTGAGTGGTTGAATGTCTCATTCTAATCTTGATGAACTTCGATCATGAGAATCTCTCCCCCAAAAACCCGGTGGAAAAAATGTGAGTAGAGATGTATTTGATATGTCGTTAAATCTCCTTTAAACACTACGGGGAAATAAGAAGAAAATGAGAAAAATAATAATGATCATTATCTCCTTGATAACTCATATGAGAGAAATCTAGATAGGACAAAAATAATCTCATTACTGAGTTTAGAGATGAATAGATATGTGCCTTGTATACTTCCTTTAAAAACTCCGGTGGGAAAAATAGAAAGTACGTATGACGTATGCTAATGAATAGATATTGCCTCATGTAGCACCTTATGTGAGAACCTTGAGACTAAACTCATAAAGCGAAAATGGTGCATTGTGACGTGCCACGAAAAACTCCTCTAAAACACAGTGGGAAAGTAATATAAGGAGAAAAGCAAAATGGCATATCCGAACACTTGTGCCCTCTTTTGGGTGGTTGAGGTATCGTGGCGGAGCGTTGCAACGGTGGCAGTGATCATTCATTGTGACGCCGCTCTATGAAGATGGTGTGTAGCACTTTGTATGTGATAATCATGGACTTGGTGGTATAGTGACACCTTGTGGTGTATTGTCTTGGGTGCCCAGGTTTACCACTAATAGAGACGAGCGATGTAAGCCTAGGATTGCCGAATTTGTCTCCAACGTGTGATTTCGCAGATGGCATCTTCTCTCACCATGCGACCAATGGCTTGGTGACATGCTATTTGCTTGGTGTGTGTATAGTTTACGGATCACGTAGATATCACGTCTGGGCCATGTGCGTCTACACAATTTTTGGTGGCTGGAATTACTCAATGAGGACCATGTTCATATTACTTTGATGGCGGTAAAATAAATAACTCTATTTCATAATGTAGTGTAGAATCAAAAAAAATGCTAAAACATAACAAAATGTTAATCAAAGAAACGAGATAATGATAAAGGACCACACTTTGTAGCACCAGGAACATATCTCAATGATCATGGGCGTTGTCAGGTGCTATGGGCCCTATGTCGCAGCTTTTACGTGTGGGTAGCGGTGGGAGATAAAAGTCACCATAAGGATAAACGATATTCATGTAGGGAGTAGTGTCGTGCACCATCTTGACCTTCATGGATTCAGGACAAAGCATGAATATGCCGATCATGGTCCACATAAACAACACACCTCCTTGATCGGCAACCCCGATGATCTTCACTGGCGGCAAAAGGCTGAAGCGAGGATCAGAACCAGGCGATGGCGCCGTCAACAGACCAGGAAAAATCTTGCTTAGATCAATTGTCTTCTGCATGACCCAAGCATCTGCGTATCGTGCCCACAAGCGCAATGTGAAACCCAACACCCCGACGAGTCCAAGCACGCCGTCATCTGCCTTAAAAAGACGAATATTGCCGTACTTTGGCCGCTCGAATGTGGTCAGGCTCCCTTGCTCTATATCATATGTTGGAGTTGTATCGAATATAGTGTACAAGGTAGGTTACAGTTAGACTAGGAGTTGTACCGTGTTTACATAAGATGTAGAGTTGTGTCCGAATAGGACACTTGTATCCTAGGCCTCTCATATATAGCGGGGGTAGACACACGATGTAACGTATGCCAACATAATAGCACAGGCGCGCAAGGGGGAGCCGGCGGCGTGTGCCGGCGCCCGGATGGCCGGGTGCGGTATTGTGACGGTGTCACGGGGAGGAGCGCCCGTAGTCAAGCCCCGGGGATGTAGCCATATCGGTGAACCTCGTTAACAAATTTCGGTGTCGTGCTCATGTGATTGCTTGGTCCTCAGATGATCGACGGTATGCCTCGGATTTATTCTAACTCGATAGTCGCATAGTGGTTGGTACAAGGTTTTGCCGACGACCGCACATGGGTCTGGGCGGATCTGATGTATTGGCGTCTGTAGAACCACCGGCGAGCTCCATAGATGGGTGACTGAAGAGTATATGGTGGCCTTCAAGCACCCTGAGTCGGCGTGGATGTAAGAGTCCGTGTGGTTGTACACGACGGCCACGCCGAAGTGGTTCGCGTGGCACGAACGTCGGATGGTCTAATTTGTCGGCATTGTCACCGCTGACCCCGGTGGTGGCGCCGTCACATATCAATGTGACGCTAGTCTTGTCTGGTGTACCAAATGCCGGTGTCTCTAGAACGAGGTGGCGGATGCCAGTAAGAGGGTGCCACAGTAGGAACCGATGATTCCTCCTATTTTTTAGGAGGACACGGCCATGGCGGCAGTCGACGAACTGCCAGTCGTCCGTCCGATCGATGTACTCGACGGAGATTCCGGCACGGTCATCTGCGTCCATGTGCACGAACCTGTGGGGGTACTCGTCCTGGTAGGCGTTGTGGAAGAAGCCCACAGTGACAGGTGCCCCGCAACGCGCACGGTACAGCTCGCGGAGGAACTCATGGTCGTTCACGACGTGGCGCCACTCCCTGCAAACGGCGGAGGCACGGGCGAGCACCTGGGGAGTCGGGGAGAGGCGCCGGAGGATCTCGAGGTGCAGCTCCTCCGGCAGGCTGATTCTCATTGCGGCGTCGTCGAAGTGAAAATTCTCATGTGAGCTTACTTATCGATCGTGCTCTCCAATTCGCACCGTGCGGCGTGTTGCCGCAGAATAATCTACTAACTTGATCGATCCGGCGCGTATCACAGCTCTTTTTTCTTTTCTTCCTTTGTCGATTCCGACCACGATGCTTCAACCAGCTGCGCATATATACACCACCCAAAGTTTTAGCCAGCTAGCCTAGTAGGTCGCGGACTTAAATTCATATATACTACTCCTAATTGTATGCGGACTAGGTCTCAACATGGGACTCACGCCGTCGAAAGGGAGCCTTGTGTGGAGACCCCTATGCAGGATGGTGAGTTGTGTAGGGTGTTGGGCCCAGGGCTGTGGATTTCGCCCAAAATTTTCAAATTTGGTGCGAAGTTCGTCCATCTCGTCCATCCCTGGTAAGAATATTCACGGGATAATATCAGAATTCTGTGGAATTTATTTATTTATTGATAAAATAAAAATAAGTTTGGGTTGAATTTTCAAATTCCGTTCCACATTTTTAATTTTGGAATTTACTTTTTGTCCATGATTTGACCGAGAAACCCGAATTGGGCGGCTTACACCCACCTCTTCCTGATGCAGTAAAAATTTGAAAACGATATCCAAAACCTTGGTAGGGCCTACTTGCAGGTGTGTGTGACGTGCGTCTGCTCTACGTGGCATTCCTATAGAAAAGTGCTTGATGTGCCAGCACCAGTACGTATTGCGTGCCATGTTGGGTGCGTGTTGAGTCACGTATGTGGTAGATGCGTGCGCGAAAGGGGGTGGTGATGGCCTTTGTTGATTTCTGCTCACGCTGTGGATGTGGATGAGGGTTGACGTGCTACTTCCTCGCTGTTAGAAGGGATAGAGAGGGATTGTTGCAGAATATGATGGATGTATCATTGAGCCTCGAGGGTGAGTATATATTGAGTACAAGACTTGGAGGGCAAGACACCTCCTAGAGATAAAATGGAAATAACTCTATCAAACCCGGACAATCTCTACTATCAAATATATCTCTAACACCCCCTCCCCTCCCCCCTCCCCCCCCCCTCCCGCGCGCAGTGGTAGCGGTAGCGTTGCGAACAACAGGAGCATCGCGGACGGTCATACTAGAGAGAATAGCAGCTGACGGGCTGACACCCCCCCTCCCCCGCAGTCGTAGCGAGAGCATCGCGGATGGTGTCGCGTTGACGCTTGACTGTAGAGGAAGCCGACGAGTTGCTCCAGCGGATGATAACCCATTGTGCCGATGTCGAGGTAGCCAAGAGCGTAGGGTGGTGTAGTCATGGTCCAGGTAGCCATGCGAAGAACGTCGTGGTCGATGTCGAGTCGGGGTAGCCGGTGTCAAGGGAGTCGCCGTGGAGTCGCGGGCGCAAGGAGACGCCGAGTTAGTGATGGGCGTAGTGGTGTCGAGATAGTGGTGCGCCTGAAGGAGGATGGTGTTGACAAGGCGTCGCACCGGGGGTGCAAGGACGGACGAAGACGAAGTTGACGAAGCACCGCACCAGGCTTGCCAGGCCCGGGGACACGTCGTGGACAAAGGCACGCATCGGTGTTGCCAGCACCGGACATGCCTAGACTGGGACCTGCACGAGCTATACATCATGTCGGAGAGGCCAGCACGACGACGTTTGTGGCGCCAATCGGCGCGGGGCCGATGTCGCCAGCGGTTGTCGGAGTAGACGAAGTGGTCAGGGTAGATGACGGCAACGCTGACGACGGGCTGGTGCTGGACGAAGATGAAGGAGGTGGACGGGCGGCGGCTATGGGGGAAGCACCGGCGGTGGCTAGGTTAGGAGTGCGGCGGCGGTGCTTGAAGTAGGCGAAGAACCCGACAACATGACGAAGACCGGCGCGGACGATGACGTTCCCGTGCCAAAGGAGGCGGCGCGGCGCATACGACACTAGGTCGACGCGCGGGGACGGCGGTGGACCGCTGGCTGCGGCCCCACTGCCTGAAGTGGCGACGCGGCGGCAGCAGGCGGGTTGGAGCTACGGCGGGAAGACCTCGGGGCGGCAGTGGTGTTGGAGATATGCCCTAGAGGCAATCATGCATGATGATATTTCCTATGTGTTTATAAATAAAGATAGTCCTTGGACATTATCAATGATGTGTATCAGCATGTACGTGACTTATTTGTGGGACTATGCATTTGTATGATGACTGTCCTAAAAGGTCCGTAGTTGAAAGGGCTGTGTGGACGCACAATCAACTAGACTAGCATATAACACAGTCGATGGCTTGGTCTCACTAGCCATGGAGTATTGGATGCTAACCGGATTATATGGACTCTGAAGGATCTCGTCGGATTCAACGTAGTCAGATCCGAGTTGAGATAAGGCCCGAGTCGGACAGACCCAACTATGAGACGCAGCGATATGTCATCTGTGAGTCTCTAGTACAACATATGTTCTATGTCCTAAGACCTGAGCTGGCGCATGTACTCGGGATGGTGACAGACTTGCTTTGGCCCAACCAAATGCTACTCCGTGACTGGGTAGTTACAAAGGTAGGTTTCGGACTTGTCCAGACCCATGCTGCGAGACATGGTCGAGCAAGATGGGATTGCCCCTCCGATCAGGAGAGATATACTCTGGGCCCCTCGTGTGATCCGATCAGGATAAGCATGGCCATGCGACAAGGATTATGAGATAATCTGATTTGTGGTCGGTGAGGTAGTCCTGGATTAGGGGGTATCCGGAGAGCCGGACTATATCCTTTTGCCAGACTGTTGGGCTATGAAGATACAAGATTGAAGATTTCGTCCCGTGTCCGGATGAGACTCTCCTTGGCGTGGAAGGCAAGCTTGGCAATACGGATATGTAGATCTCCTCCCTTGTAACCGACTCTATGTAACCCTATCCCCCTCCGGTGTCTATATAAACCGGAGGGTTTAGTCCGTAGGACAACAACAATCATACCGGATGCTAGCTTTTAGGGTTTAGCCTTTACGATCTCGTGGTAGATCAACTCTTGTAATACTCATATCATCAAGATCAATCAAGCAGGACGTAGGGTATTACCTCCATCAAGAGGGCCCGAACCTGGGTAAACATCGTGTCCCCCGCCTCCTATTACCATCTGCCTTAGACGCACAGTTTGGGACCCCCTACCCGAGATCCGCCGGTTTTGACACCGACATTGGTGCTTTCATTGTGTAATGCCCCAAGACCTGAGCTTCAGATGCCTTCCATGTTTCCGGGTGTTGTCGGGTGATTCGTTTTGGTTCGTTGCATCATGTGCATTGCATCATGTCATCATGTCATAAGTCTTTTTGCATCTCAACTAAATAAATGGCATGGATCTTTGATCCATTTAAATTGAGGGAATGGTGACTTCTCGTTATAACATATCCTCCCGATAGTAGGGAGCTATATTAAATATTTCTTTAATTTGAAATTCACCATAACACACTTGCAAAATCCCAATGCCTTTTGTTATTTCAACTCTTGGCCTCTAACTTTACCACATGTCCTTTCGTCATTTTCCGGAGCTCCACCTAATTTCTCAACATTTTTGGGCACTCCTAAAACCTATCCTAGTTCAAACCTTTTGAATTAAATTCAAAGAAATTTGAATTTATTCTTTCAATCTTGGTCTTTCCTAATTTTCTCGAACCAAATATATTTTTGTGAGTCCAAGAAAATTTACCGCTTGTCCAAATTCTTCTTCAACCTTCTCCTCTGTACTTTTTCCTTTCTTTTAGTTCTCTGTTTCTTAAAAAAAAACAAAGGAGTGGGGGAGAGAGAGAGTAGCCCAGCTGGCCACTTGGGCCTCAGTCCAGGCCGGCCCGCTTCCCATCCCGCTTTCTAACCCTAGTACCGCAGCCCGATCCCCATCTCCCGTCTCTCCCTCCTCTCGCTAACCTCGCGCCGCCAGGAGAGGACGCACGTGCCCGATGCCCTCTGCCCGATCCCATCTCTCCCTCTCCTCATTCTCTCTCTCGATCCCCAGGGCCGCCCCCACTTCCCTCGTTCCTCTCCTCGATCTCCCTCGAACCCCTCCTATCGCGCTGCCCTTGTCCCGAGCTCGCCACTGTTGCACTACTTTCCCATGCTCCAGCGCCGCACCGTTGCATCCTTGCTGCACGCCGTGCCTCTGCCTCCTCGACCTTCCCGGAGCACCAGTTAACGTCGGCGCCCGCCTTCCTCCGCCTCGCCCATGTCCTCCTTTGTACAGGATCCAGCCCCGATGCCTCATCCCCGACCTCCTTGTTCGATTCCTCGTCATCGTAGACGTGCCAAGTCCTCTGCTCCATCCAGGAAGTGGGCGCCTGTCTTCATCGCCTGAAACGGCCCAGTCCGTCGAGCAGGGACGCCACGGCCGTCCTCTTCTTCAGAACAAGGCTCCGGCAGTCGGTTCCGGTTCCCCTCAGCAACACATCGAGCTTCGGCCGGTCCGGCCTCGTGTCTTCCCCGCCGTCCCTCGCTAACGCCAAGCTCTGGCCGCGCACAAAGCTTCTGTTGCAGTCGCCGCTGCTCCTGTTCGTCAGGAGTTGACGAGGCAGACAGCTCGCTCGCCTCCCATGCTTCGTGCATGTGGGCATCGCAGCCGCAGCCCAGCTGCCGCCCTCCTTCGTGTCCTGCCGTCGCCACGAACCCTCCCCGTAACAGGAGCTCCTCGGTCTTCCGCACGGCCGTGGGCGTTTTGGAGTCGTATGCCTCCTGCACACATCGTGGTTTCCACCAAGTCCACCGAAGGCCACCCTACAACAACTACCAAGTACCCCTTCGTTTCGTCTAAGCCCGTCAAGCCCCTCAGCGACAAGTGCACGACTATGCAGATTGTGTCAAGTACCACGATGTCGAGACCCCTCAAGTTTGACTGCAAGAGAACGCCAAGTACCCCTACGCGTGAAGATGCCAAGACCGTTTCGGGGTTCACCATGTACCGCTATCGATGGCTCGAGCGCCTTCGAAACGTATACCACTACTGCCGCCCGAACATCTACGGAACATGTACCACAACCATCGCCGAAGAACTGTGAACGTCTACCGATGACCCTCAAGTTCGTCCACGATTGCTATGTACCACTACCATCGAGGCGAACCACTACTTCCACTACGGCATGAGTACAACTACTACCACTACGAACATGACGAGAACGTCTACTCCCTCTACTTTGCACCGAACCGATACGCTTCAAAACGCACTCTTCGAAGGTATAACCCCAAGACGACCGTCCGAGAACGTTTGCATGTGTTGTATGAGTTGCACCCTATGTTTGCACCATGCCCGAGTTGTCACTTGCTCGATCCTCCTCTTCTGCCGCTTATTTGTGGGAACCCGGTTACCGGATCACCCCACCATCTTTTGCATGCTCCCGACATACTTCCTTTGCACCGGTATTTCCATGAGCTACTGGAACCGTTATCGTTGCCGTGGCACTCCCTTTCTTTCCACCACAGTGACAAATGCTTCATAATGCACTTGTCAACTTTTAATAAAAATTGCATAAACTTGCACATGTCATCCGCATCATGATAACAACAATTAAAATGTTTAAATTGTTGTTGCATTCAACTACTAAGGCATATGGGGATTTACCGGATTCGGTATTTGTTATATCCGGCCCCATTTAAATTGTTTAGATGTTGTAGTGTTGTTATGCCTCACCTCTTGCCATGTTAATCAACATTTAATATTGTTGGGTACTTAAACGAGATCGAACTAAATAACTTGTTGTGGTGTTTCGTCAATATGCAACTCGTTGTATATTGAGCTCCACTTAATTTGTAGTTTTGCTTGTTGCACTTTGCCATGCCATGTATCATTAAACCGGACATGCATCATACTTGTTTGCGCATCGTGCCATGCTTATGTGGTGCTTGTTTACTATGTTGTGTGCTTCTTTCCGGTGTTGCTTCTTCGGGTTAGTTCCGATAACGTCGCGTTTGTGGGGAACCGTTCGACTACGTCCGTTTGTCTTCTTCATGGACTCGTTCTTCTTCCCTGTGGGATCTCAGGCAAGATGACCATACCCTTAGAATCACTTCTATCTTTGCTTGCTAGATGCTCGCTCTTTTGCTATGCCTATGCTGCGATACCTACCACTTGCTTATCATGCCTCCCATATTGTTAAGCCAAGCCTCTAACCCACCTTATCCTAGCAAACCATTATTCGGCTATGTTACCGCTTTGCTCAGCCCCTCTTATAGCGTTGTTAGTTGCAGGTGAAGATTGGAGTTTGTTCCATGTTGGAACATGCATGGATATTTTGTTGGGTTGTCACAATATCTTTTATTTAATTAATGCATCCATATACTTGGTAAAGGGTGGAAGGCCCGGCCTTATGCCTAGTGTTTTGTTCCACTCTTGCCGCCCTAGTTTCTGTCATATCGGTGTTATGTTTCCGGATTTTGCGTTCCTTACACGGTTGGGTTATAATGGGAACCCCTTGACAGTTCGCCTTGAATAAAACTCCTCCAGCAATTCCCAACATTGGTTTTACCATTCGCCACCTAGCCTTTTTTTCCCTTGGGTTCCGCGGACTCAAGGGTCATCTTTATTTAAACCCCAGGCCACTGCTCCTCTGAGTGTTGGTCCACCTTGTCAGCCGCCGATGGCCACCAGGGGCAACTCTGGGCTGGCCTACCGGAAGTTTGGACAATCTGAGTGTGCCCTGAGAACGAGATATGTGCAGCTCCTATCGGGATTTGTCGGCACATTCGGGCGGTGTTGCTGGACTTGTTTTACCATTGTCGAGGATGTCTTGTAACCGGGATGCCAAGTCTGATCGGATTGTCTTGGGAGAAGGAATATCCTTCGTTGACCGTGAGAGCTTGTGATGGGCTAAGTTGGGACACCCCTACAGGGACTGATCTTTCGAAAGCCGTGCCCGTGATTATGGGTAGATGGTAATTTGTTAATGTTCGGTTGTAGAAAACCTGAAGTTGACCTTAATTAAAATACATCTACCGCGTGTGTTACCGTGATGGTCTCTTCTTGGCGGGGTCCAGGAAGTGAACATGGTGTTGGAGTTATGCTTGACGTAGGTTGTTCTAGAATCACCTCTTGATCATAGTTTTCTCGACCGTGCTTTGCCTTCTCTTCTCGCTCTCATTTGCGTATGTTAGCCACCATATATGATAGTCGCTTGCTGCAGCTCCACCTCATACCTTTTTACCCTACCTATAAGCTTAAATAGTCTTGATCGCAAGGGTGTGAGATTGCTGAGTCCCGTGACTCGCAGATACTTCCAAAACCAGCTTGCAGGTGCCGTTGAACCGTGTAGATGACGCAACCAAACTCAAGGAGGATCTCGATGAAGATCTTGTCCTTTGTGTTGTTTCGTTCTAGTTGATCAGTAGTGGAGCCCAGTTGGGGTCGATCGGGGATCTGTGTAGCATTTGGGGTAGTCTTCTTCATTTTGGGTTCCGTAGTCGGACCTTGTGTGTATCTGGATGATGTAATGTTATATTCATGTATTGTGTGAAGTGGCGATTGTAAGCCAACTATGTACCTTTCCCCTTTATTTATGTACATGGGTTTTTTGCAAAGATTACCTCACTTGCGACATTGCTTTCAATGTGGTTATGCCTCTAAGTCGTGATTCGACACGTGGGAGACATAGCCGCATCGAGGGCATTACAAGTTGGTAATCAGAGCCTTCCCCGACTTAGGAGCCCCCTGCTTGATCGAATCGCTGGCATTGTTGAGTCTAGAAAAATGTTTTGAGTCTGATAGGATTATATATGTTAGAGAGTTAGGGATTCTTTTTACTTCTCAGTCCCTTCGTCGCTCTGGTGAGACATCCTGGCGTAGAGTTTTGACTCTTCTCTTCTCAAATTTCACTAATTTTTTTTGTTAGGATCACACGGGTATCTTGGAATCGTTCCGATGGTTTTGTGATGAGAACATTGTTCTTGGTGCCTTCTGTCATTTAGGGGTTGTGGCAGTGTCCCGGGGAGTTGAGCTCCGAGGTGTTGTCGTCACAATTTTGTCGTTGAGATTCTGGAATACCTGAGTTTTGCCGACATCGAAAATCTCTTTTATGCAGTTGTTGGTGAGATAACCTCGACGCCACCCAGTACTGGGGCGGGAGTTCGGGAGTATTGCCATAACTCGTATAACGGATGCTTTTCGAAGGTTGAGGTAAACGATTTCCGAAGGTTTCTTGGTTACGTGTTGAAGGATGGATACAGCTGGATGTAGGATTTGTGTAGTTTTGGGTGAGATATTATGCTTCCCCTGTATCCCCAACACCTGATTGCATAACCGGAAAATTTCGGGAGTTTATAAGTAGGAATTCAAGTAGCTCTTAGGATATCTTTCCGACATATGTATGATATGAAATTGGGGTTCGGCGTCTAGTGGTCTGCCTATCCACGATTGGGTTTACAGTGGTCTCATTGTGTCTTAAAGAGTCCTTGGCTATGCCGACTTAGGGACGGTTCGTATGTCATGTGCACTGCCTTGTACATGATGGTGTTGTACGATCGAGCCCGTGTAGGCCCCACCACGAAAACTTCGAACGAAATATCTATCATATGTTTGTTCCGGCTTATTTTGCAAGCCAATCCTTTGTTTTTGTTTTCAGTTGTCGTATTCGAGTTGCTTCAATGTCAAATGTGGATTCCATACCTTTCCTAAATGGTGTTCTCATACTTCTATGTGAATACAAATCCTTCATCATCATCGAGATTGTCATGTTAATTCTTTTTCAACCGGCGTGTTTCTCTTCAAGTGGATCCGATCATTTCAACATCAGCAAGATCAATTATCAGTTCTTCTCAACGTTGTTTGTTTCATCCGTCCCAAATTGCCTTTGTTTTTCCCACCCTACCCACTCCTTTTCTTCGAGGACTCAGATATCTTAATCAAGTATCCATTTGATTCATGTGAGCTTTCTTCTTTTTCTTTTCGTCAATGTTCTTATCCGGGGATTCTCAAGAAAGATGCTAACGGAGCTTCTAGTTCATCATTATTCGTTCTTTTCTCCTCCGGTGGACGCAAATCAAGCCTTCGGTGTTGTTCATATCCTTTTTTTCTTCGTTTCAAATGTGTTCTCATGCCGGTGCACCTTATTATCATTCCACTTCTCGCTATTCAATTGTTCCGGAGTGCTGAAGATATCTCGAGGTTGTTATCTTATTCAAGCCTTTTAATTCAACCGGTGCATTCTCTCTTTTAAATCGTTCTACGGTATTTCTTTTGAGTGAGCCCTAACCCACAGGTCTTTTCCCAGGATCTTACCTAACTCTTCTAATTTTTTCCAGAGTTACACCCAAATTCTTTTCCAAGTTTGACGTAAGAATGAATTTTCATCAGTCAGATGTGTTTCTCCAAGATCTCTCAATTTCTTTTCATCATTGGCTCAACCTCTCCACTTTTGATTATTCCGGAGTGCCTCAATAATTCATGTTGGTGTTTCTCGTCGTAATTCTCAGATTTTTTGAAGACCGAAGAAGAGTTTCTCTTAAATCTTCCTCCATTCTCGTGAAGATTCATGGTGCTAGCTTTATGCCATCCTCTCATAATTGTTTTCGAATTGTGAGAATTCTTTTCACCCATCCGGAGTAATTCAAGAGTCCTTTCAGTTTGATTCTCTGAAGGCCATCATTTCAGTATTATTCATTCCAGCTTTGAGCTCTAGTTCTCCAAATCCTACCGGTGCATCATTCAAATGTTCTCTAATCAGTTCATGATCTTTTCGTTCTCTTGTATCTTAATTCCCTCAAGTAGCTTCATTCGTTGTCAAATTCTTCCCGGTGTCTTGTTATCTTTTCTTTGTTCATTTCAATTCTCACGGTGGTTCGTTCAAGAGTTCTCCTCCTTCGTTATCATACATATTCATTCGTTCTTTTATCCTACCGGTGGATCATCGAAGACCTTCTCAACTTTGCGCTATATCTCTCTTAATCTTTTCTACGAGAATAAGTAGTATGCCAAATCCATTGCTTGTCATCAATCTAAATTGGTGAAGGATACGCATAACGTAATCCTTATTCTTGTTTCATCCAAGTGATTAATACCCTATTCCGGAGGTTCATCAAATTCTCGATTCAAGTTGTCCATCTATCTTTCCAGAGCTCAAAGTTATTTCAATTGTTGCATCGCGAGGATCCATCTAAAGCATTACAAGGCTTTACCTTGTGTTTTCAACTTCTCTTTCTTTTTATCATCATTTTGTTACCGGAGTTCTTCATGGAGTTTCTACATGGTTGTTCAAAAAGGATTTAATTCCTACTCCATATTTTCATCAAGATTCTTTTCAGAGGAGCTCAAGCATTCTTCATCTTGCAATCCGGAGTGCAATTCTTTCACACATATCTTTTGAAGTGGTGTTATGTCATTCTTGATAACTTTCGCTTCGTGCTTTGTGATTCACAAGTTATCAAGAATGAGATATTATAAATCCATCAATCTCGTCGTTGGATTTATCTTGGGTTATATTTCACCTAAAGCCTTCCCTAAGGATTGTTGTTTTTTATGGTGCTCATAAATGACCCAAGTTCTTCATCTATCATCCCGGTGAAATATTTTCTCGTCTCCTTGTTCATATCAATCCAATTTTTTCTCCCGTGAGTGGCAGATTCTCACCTCATAGTTTTGAGTTGTTCTCCATAACTCTTGCACTGTCTTAGGGCGACCCAACCCTCGACAGTTCCAACTAATCATTTTCATGGATCCTGACAGGCGTCATCAGTCGTGCCCGTTAGTTAACCGGCAGCCCCAGGGCCGGTAGCTTCCTTGGTTGTGTCCTCAACATCTCTCTCCTCCCGTACAGATTCTCTCCCTTTGCCATCAACCACCCCCTCACCCCCATCTACTTCCTCTGTTACATGCACAGTAGACCCATCTAAGCCTACTACAGTTTCAACTCTCTCAACACACACTCTTTTACATGAAACATTCATATCCATATCACCCCTACCCTCTAAGCTATCCATACTAGTGCTGTTAATGGTGAGAATAAGGACTTGATCATATTGACAACGCCTCTTGCTTCCCGCCGTACTTTCAAGCATAGCAACGAAGGCCGCCTTGCGACTAGAGAGCTCGCTGCCGCTGTTCGGTGGGGTGGGCACACCAAAAATTGCATGTTTAACATACGCACACTGTAACATAGCCTTCTCATCCCGTTCTTGTTGATGAAGCCTCTTCCACCTCTGAACTCCAGTAGCAGACAGAGTACGCGGTTGTACTCCAACAACAGAAGCACCCTCCCGTTTGTCCTGGACATGATCACCCTCAGCATCTCCCAATGGCTGCTTAGGATGTAAAGCATCAGGTAGCCCCTTCAAATCTTTTGGCATATTGGCAGGACCTGCAACACACTTCGGGCCACTAGGGGCCAACGTATGTGAAGTAACTGCCGCTTCCATATCCATCGTGTGCACAACAACAGCATTTTCAGGTAACCCAGGAGCGACCAAGTTGATGAAGATGTCACCCCCAAGTTTAGTACTAGAATTCTGATGGGTTGGTTACACCATAAGAAACCTAACCATTTGAGCTATGACCAGTTCGCGCTCCCACCATAGACACGAAGTATGAGATAACTGCTGCCTACCACTGCACTATACAAACGAGCTTGTCAAATGTGGGATTCCTCAGTATTTTATAAGAACAATTTTAAATAAGGTATTTCTTTGAACAAAACAAAAGTATTTTGATCACCCCCAAAATTATTGAAAATCCGCAAAATTTTGACGATTTTTTTCCTTGGTTGCAAAGCAGCTCACAGGCCCAGAACAAGGCTCCCAATAAGATGGTGAAACACCATGCATAGTCCACCTAGGCCGAAGGACATTGAGGCATGCTATCTATTTAAAAATAAAAGATTGAGAGGAATCGTATGCTTTATAGATCATAGAATCTAGGGTAACTATACCCCCTGTATAGACACTAAACGTGTCACTTACAAGGCTTTGCGACTTTTCAAGACAGGTGCAACGACGCTTCTCTAGAAAGTAGCATTTGAACAAAGCAAAACTCTAACTGCTAATAGTTAGCGTAAATAGTATGGTAATTGTAAGTTAGCCTAAGTCTAAAGCTAAGTGCGACTATTCCTAACACTCCGCCTTGGTCAACATTGTCGTCGTAGATTTCATTGTCCTGAACATAATCATATAGCCTTGAGTGGTTGAATGTCTCATTCTAATCTTGATGAACTTCGATCATGAGAATCTCTCCCCCAAAAACCCGGTGGAAAAAATGTGAGTAGAGATGTATTTGATATGTCGTTAAATCTCCTTTAAACACTACGGGGAAATAAGAAGAAAATGAGAAAAATAATAATGATTATTATCTCCTTGATAACTCATATGAGAGAAATCTAGATAGGACAAAAATAATCTCATTACTGAGTTTAGAGATGAATAGATATGTGCCTTGTATACTTCCTTTAAAAACTCCGGTGGGAAAAATAGAAAGTACGTATGACGTATGCTAATGAATAGATATTGCCTCATGTAGCACCTTATGTGAGAACCTTGAGACTAAACTCATAAAGCGAAAATGGTGCATTGTGACGTGCCACGAAAAACTCCTCTAAAACACAGTGGGAAAGTAATATAA
>NC_041384.1:715874829-715889577 GCF_002162155.2 Triticum dicoccoides
TTGGGGTCGATCGGGGATCTGTGTAGCATTTGGGGTAGTCTTCTTCATTTTGGGTTCCGTAGTCGGACCTTGTGTGTATCTGGATGATGTAATGTTATATTCATGTATTGTGTGAAGTGGCGATTGTAAGCCAACTATGTACCTTTCCCCTTTATTTATGTACATGGGTTTTTTGCAAAGATTACCTCACTTGCGACATTGCTTTCAATGTGGTTATGCCTCTAAGTCGTGCTTCGACACGTGGGAGACATAGCCGCATCGAGGGCATTACAAGTTGGTAATCAGAGCCTTCCCCGACTTAGGAGCCCCCTGCTTGATCGAATCGCTGGCATTGTTGAGTCTAGAAAAATGTTTTGAGTCTGATAGGATTATATATGTCGGAGAGTTAGGAATTCTTTTTACTTCTCAGTCCCTTCGTCGCTCTGGTGAGACATCCTGGCGTAGAGTTTTGACTCTTCTCTTCTCAAATTTCACTAATTTTTTTTGTTAGGATCACACGGGTATCTTGGAATCGTTCCGATGGTTTTGTGATGAGAACATTGTTCTTGGTGCCTTCTGTCATTTAGGGGTTGTGGCAGTGTCCCGGGGAGTTGAGCTCCGAGGTGTTGTCGTCACAATTTTGTCGTTGAGATTCTGGAATACCTGAGTTTTGCCGACATCGAAAATCTCTTTTATGCAGTTGTTGGTGAGATAACCTCGATGCCACCCAGTACTGGGGCGGGAGTTCGGGAGTATTGCCATAACTCGTATAACGGATGCTTTTCGAAGGTTGAGGTAAACGATTTCCGAAGGTTTCTTGGTTATGTGTTGAAGGATGGATACAGCTGGATGTAGGATTTGTGTAGTTTTGGGTGAGATATTATGCTTCCCCTGTATCCCCAACACCTGATTGCATAACCGGAAAATTTCGGGAGTTTATAAGTAGGAATTCAAGTAGCTCTTAGGATATCTTTCCGACATATGTATGATATGAAATTGGGGTTCGGCGTCTAGTGGTCTGCCTATCCACGATTGGGTTTACAGTGGTCTCATTGTGTCTTAAAGAGTCCTTGGCTATGCCGACTTAGGGACGGTTCGTATGTCATGTGCACTGCCTTGTACATGATGGTGTTGTACGATCGAGCCCGTGTAGGCCCCACCACGAAAACTTCGAACGAAATATCTATCATATGTTTGTTCCGGCTTATTTTGCAAGCCAATCCTTTGTTTTTGTTTTCAGTTGTCGTATTCGAGTTGCTTCAATGTCAAATGTGGATTCCATACCTTTCCTAAATGGTGTTCTCATACTTCTATGTGAATACAAATCCTTCATCATCATCGAGATTGTCATGTTAATTCTTTTTCAACCGGCGTGTTTCTCTTCAAGTGGATCCGATCATTTCAACATCAGCAAGATCAATTATCAGTTCTTCTCAACGTTGTTTGTTTCATCCGTCCCAAATTGCCTTTGTTTTTCCCACCCTACCCACTCCTTTTCTTCGAGGACTCAGATATCTTAATCAAGTATCCATTTGATTCATGTGAGCTTTCTTCTTTTTCTTTTCGTCAATGTTCTTATCCGGGGATTCTCAAGAAAGATGCTAACGGAGCTTCTAGTTCATCATTATTCGTTCTTTTCTCCTCCGGTGGACGCAAATCAAGCCTTCGGTGTTGTTCATATCCTTTTTTTCTTTGTTTCAAATGTGTTCTCATGCCGGTGCACCTTATTATCATTCCACTTCTCGCTATTCAATTGTTCCGGAGTGCTGAAGATATCTCGAGGTTGTTATCTTATTCAAGCCTTTTAATTCAACCGGTGCATTCTCTCTTTTAAATCGTTCTACGGTATTTCTTTTGAGTGAGCCCTAACCCACAGGTCTTTTCCCAGGATCTTACCTAACTCTTCTAATTTTTTCCAGAGTTACACCCAAATTCTTTTCCAAGTTTGACGTAAGAATGAATTTTCATCAGTCAGATGTGTTTCTCCAAGATCTCTCAATTTCTTTTCATCATTGGCTCAACCTCTCCACTTTTGATTATTCCGGAGTGCCTCAATAATTCATGTTGGTGTTTCTCGTCGTAATTCTCAGATTTTTTGAAGACCGAAGAAGAGTTTCTCTTAAATCTTCCTCCATTCTCGTGAAGATTCATGGTGCTAGCTTTATGCCATCCTCTCATAATTGTTTTCAAATTGTGAGAATTCTTTTCACCCATCCGGAGTAATTCAAGAGTCCTTTCAGTTTGATTCTCTGAAGGCCATCATTTCAGTATTATTCATTCCAGCTTTGAGCTCTAGTTCTCCAAATCCTACCGGTGCATCATTCAAATGTTCTCTAATCAGTTCATGATCTTTTCGTTCTCTTGTATCTTAATTCCCTCAAGTAGCTTCATTCGTTGTCAAATTCTTCCCGGTGTCTTGTTATCTTTTCTTCGTTCATTTCAATTCTCACGGTGGTTCGTTCAAGAGTTCTCCTCCTTCGTTATCATACATATTCATTCGTTCTTTTATCCTACCGGTGGATCATCGAAGACCTTCTCAACTTTGCGCTATATCTCTCTTAATCTTTTCTACGAGAATAAGTAGTATGCCAAATCCATTGCTTGTCATCAATCTAAATTGGTGAAGGATACGCATAACGTAATCCTTATTCTTGTTTCATCCAAGTGATTAATACCCTATTCCGGAGGTTCATCAAATTCTCGATTCAAGTTGTCCATCTATCTTTCCAGAGCTCAAAGTTATTTCAATTATTGCATCGCGAGGATCCATCTAAAGCATTACAAGGCTTTACCTTGTGTTTTCAACTTCTCTTTCTTTTTATCATCATTTTGTTACCGGAGTTCTTCATGGAGTTTCTACATGGTGGTTCAAAAAGGATTTAATTCCTACTCCAAATTTTCATCAAGATTATTTTCAGAGGAGCTCAAGCATTCTTCATCTTGCAATCCGGAGTGCAATTCTTTCACACATATCTTTTGAAGTGGTGTTATGTCATTCTTGATAACTTTCGCTTCGTGCTTTGTGATTCACAAGTTATCAAGAATGAGATATTATAAATCCATCAATCTCGTCGTTGGATTTATCTTGGGTTATATTTCACCTAAAGCCTTCCCTAAGGATTGTTGTTTTTTATGGTGCTCATAAATGACCCAAGTTCTTCATCTATCATCCCGGTGAAATATTTTCTCGTCTCCTTGTTCATATCAATCCAATTTTTTTCCCGTGAGTGGCAGATTCTCACTTCATAGTTTTGAGTTGTTCTCCATAAGTCCACTACAAGATTACTCTTTTCGTTGTTGGTTTTTTTTCCAACAACTACGTTCGACCCTTCTCCTAAAGATGCTTCAATCTCATTCGAGATAGAAGATATTGTTTTCTCCTCCGTTCATTCCATTCCATTATCTCATTTCTTCCGGAGGCATTGTGATGCTGCTGTCTTCAAACCTTCTTCTATTCTTGTCAGGTTCTTGTTCTTTTCATGCTTATCCATTTAACCGGAGTGTTGTGCCCTTTTACTCAAGTTATTTTTGCCTTATCAAGCCTTGCATCTCTTCTCAACCGGACTGTTGTCCGAATTTGTTCTTCCTTGGTACTCTTTCCTACCGGAGTGCTTTCAACTTTGTTCTTCTTCGTGGCATTCTTTCTTTCAATCCGTTCAACCTCTCAAGGTTCGCTGGTTTCACTCGTTTGTCAAAGAAGCAACTTAGTTTTACCTCTTCTCTTTCTCTTCCGTTTTTTCCCTCCGGTGCCATTCTAGATCTCGGGACGAGATCCTTTCGTAGTGGTGGAGTGTTGTAATGCCCCAAGACCAGAGCTTCAGATGCCTTCCATGTTTCCGGGTGTTGTCGGGTGATTCATTTTGGTTCGTTGCATCATGTGCATTGCATCATGTCATCATGTCATAAGTCTTTTTGCATCTCAACTAAATAAATGGCATGGATCTTTGATCCATTTAAATGGAGGGAAGGGTGACTTCTCATTATAACATATCCTCCCGATAGTAGGGAGCTATATTAAATATTTCTTTAATTTGAAATTCACCATAACACACTTGCAAAATCCCAATGCCTTTTGTTATTTCAACCCTTGGCCTCTAACTTTGCCACATGTCCTTTTGTCATTTTCCGGAGCTCCACCTAATTTCTCAACATTTTTGGGCACTCCTAAAACCTATCCTAGTTCAAATCTTTTGAATTAAATTCAAAGAAATTTGAATTTATTCTTTAAATCTTGGTCTTTCCTAATTTTCTCAGACCAAACATATTTTTGTGAGTCCAAGAAAATTTACCACTTGTCCAAATTCTTCTTCAACCTTCTCTCCTCTGTCCTTTTTCCTTTCTTTTAGTTCTCTGTTTTAAAAAAAACAAAGGAGTGGGGGAGAGAGAGAGTAGCCCAGCTGGCCACTTGGGCCTCAGTCCAGGCCGGCCTGCTTCCCAGTCCCGCTTTCTAACCCTAGTACCGCAGCCCGATCCCCATCTCCCATCTCTCCCTCCTCTCGCTAACCTCGCGCCGCCAGGAGAGGACGCACGCGCCCGATGCCCTCTGCCCGATCCCATCTCCCTCTCCTCAATCTCTCTCTCGATCCCCAGGACCGCCCCCACTTCCCTCGGTCCTCTCCTCGATCTCCCTCGAACACCTCCGATGGCGCTGCCCTTGCCCCGAGCTCGCCACTGCTGCACTACTTTGCCATGCTCCAGCGCCGCACCATTGCATTCTTGCTGCACGCCGCGCCCTGCCTCCTAGACCTTCCCGGAGCACTAGTTGACGTCGGCGCCCGCCTTCCTCCGCCTCACCCGTGTCCTCCTCTGTACAGGATCCAGCCCCGATGCCTCATCCCCGACCTCCTCGTTTGATTCCTCGTCATCGTAGACATGCCAAGTCCTCTGCTCCGTAAAGAAAGTGGGCGCATGTCTTCATCGCCTGAAATGGCCCAGTCCGTCGAGCAGGGACGCCACGTCCGTCCTCTTCTTTGAATCAAGGCTCCGGCAGTCGGTTCCGGTTCCCCTCAGCAACACATCGAGCTCCGGCCGGTCCGGCCTCGAGTCTTCCCCGCCGTCCCTCGCTAACGCCAAGCTCTGGCCGCGCACAAAGCTTCTGTTGCAGTCGCCGCTGCTCCTGTTCGTCAGGAGTTGATGAGGCAGACAGCTCGCTCGCCTCCCCTGCTTCGTGCATGTGGGCATCGCAGCCGCAGCCCAGCTGCCGCCCTCCTTCGCGTCCTGCCGTCGCCACGAACCCTCCCCGTAATAGGAGCTCCGCGGTCTTCCGCACGGCCGTGGGTGTTTTGGAGTCGTATGCCTCCTGCACACATCGTGGTTTCCACCAAGTCCACCGAAGGCCACCCTACAACAACTACCAAGTACCCCTTCGTTTCGTCTAAGCCCGTCAAGCCCCTCAGCAACAAGTGCACGACTATGCGGATTGTGTCAAGTACCACGATGTCGAGACCCCTCAAGTTTGACTGCAAGAAAACGCCAAGTACCCCTACGCGCGAAGATGCCAAGACCATTTCGGGGTTCACCATGTACCTCTACCGATGGCTCGAGCGCCTTCGAAACGTATACCACTACTGCCGCCTGAACATCTACGGAACATGTACCACAACCATCGCCGAAGAACTGTGAACGTCTACCGATGACCCTCAAGTTCGTCCATGATTGCTATGTACCACTACCATCGAGGCGAACCACTGCTTCCACTACGGCATGAGTACAACTACTACCACTACGAACATGGCGAGAACGTCTACTCCCTCTACTTTGCACCGAACCGATACGCTTCAAAACGCACGCTTCAAAGGTATAACCCCAAGACGACCGTCCAACAACATTTGCATGTGTTGTATGAGTTGCACCCTATGTTTGCACCGTGCCCGAGTTGTCACTTGCTCGATCCTCCTCTTCTGCCGCTTATTTGTGGGAACCCGGTTACTGGATCACCCCACCATCTTTTGCACGCTCCCGCCATACTTCCTTTGCACCAGTATTTCCATGAGCTACTGGAACCATTATCGTTGCCATGGCACTCCCTTTCTTTCCACCACGGTGACAAATGCTTCATAATGCACTTGTCAACTTTTAATAAAAATTGCATAAACTTGCACATGTCATCCGCATCATGATAACAACAATTAAAATGTTTAAATTGTTGTTGCATTAAACTACTAAGGCACATGGGGATTTACCGGATTCGATATTTGTTATATCCGGCCCCATTTAAATTGTTTAGATGTTGTAGTGTTGTTATGCCTCACCTCTTGCCATGTTAATGGGTACTTAAACGAGATCGAACTAAATAACTTGTTGTGGTGTTTGGTCAATATGCAACTCGTTGTATATTGAGCTCCACTTAATTTGTAGTTTTGCTTGTTGCACTTTGCCATGCCATGTATCATTAAACCGGACATGCATCATACTTGTTTGCGCATCGTGCCATGCTTATGTGGTGCTTGTTTACTATGTTGTGTGCTTCTTTCCGGTGTTGCTTCTTCGGGTTAGTTCCGATAACGTCGCGTTTGTGGGGAACCGTTCGACTACGTCCGTTTGTCTTCTTCATGGACTCGTTCTTCTTCCTTGTGGGATCTCAGGCAAGATGACCATACCCTTAGAATCACTTCTATCTTTGCTTGCTAGATGCTCGCTCTTTTGCTATGCCTATGCTGCGATACCTACCACTTGCTTATCATGCCTCCCATATTGTTAAGCCAAGCCTCTAACCCACCTTATCCTAGCAAACCATTATTCGGCTATGTTACCGCTTTGCTCAGCCCCTGTTATAGCGTTGTTAGTTGCAGGTGAAGATTGGAGTTTGTTCCATGTTGGAACATGCACGGATATTTTGTTGGGTTGTCACAATATCTTTTATTTAATTAATGCATCCATATACTTGGTAAAGGGTGGAAGGCCCGGCCTTATGCCTAGTGTTTTGTTCCACTCTTGCCGCCCTAGTTTCTGTCATATCGGTGTTATGTTTCTGGATTTTGCGTTCCTTACACGGTTGGGTTATAATGGGAACCCCTTGACAGTTCGCCTTGAATAAAACTCCTCCAGCAATTCCCAACATTGGTTTTACCATTCGCCACCTAGCCTTTTTTCCCTTGGGTTCCGCGGACTCAAGGGTCATCTTTATTTAAACCCCGGGCCACTGCTCCTCTGAGTGTTGGTCCACCTTGTCAGCCGCCGATGGCCACCAGGGGCAACTCTGGGCTGGCCTACCGGAAGTTTGGACAATCTGAGTGTGCCCTGAGAACGAGATATGTGCAGCTCCTATCGGGATTTGTCGGCACATTCAGGCGGTGTTGCTGGACTTGTTTTACCATTGTCGAGGATGTCTTGTAACCGGGATGCCAAGTCTGATCGGATTGTCTTGGGAGAAGGAATATCCTTCGTTGACCGTGAGAGCTTGTGATGGGCTAAGTTGGGACACCCCTACAGGGACTGATCTTTCGAAGCCGTGCCCGTGATTATGGGTAGATGGTAATTTGTTAATGTTCGGTTGTAGAAAACCTGAAGTTGACTTTAATTAAAATACATCTACCGCGTGTGTTACCGTGATGGTCTCTTCTCGGCGGGGTCCGGGAAGTGAACACGGTGTTGGAGTTATGCTTAACATAGGTTGTTCTTGGATCACTTCTTAATCATAGTTTTCTCGACCGTGCATTGCCTTCTCTTCTCGTTCTCATTTGTGTATGTTAGCCACCATATATGCTAGTCGCTTGCTGCAGGTCCACCTCATACCTTTTTACCCTAGCTATAAGCTTAAATAGTCTTGATCGCGAGGGTGTGAGATTGCTGAGTCCCCATGACTCACAGATACTTCCAAAACCAGCTTGCAGGTGCTGTTGAACCATGCAGATGACGCAACCAAGCTCAAGGAGGAGCTTGATGAAGATCTTGTCCTTTGTGTTGTTTCATTCTAGTTGATCAGTAGTGGAGCCCAGTTGGGGTCGATCAGGGATCTGTGTAGCATTTGGGGTAGTCTTCTTTATTTTGGGTTCCGTAGTCGGACCTTGTGTGTGTCTGGATGATGTAATGTTATATTTTTCATGTATTGTGTGAAGTGGCGATTGTAAGCCAACTATGTACCTTTCCCCTTATTTATGTACATGGGTTGTTTGCGAAGATTACCTCACTTGCGACATTCCTTTCAATGTGGTTATGCCTTTAAGTCGTGCTTCGACACGTGGGAGATATAGCTGCATCGAGGGCGTTACACATTGAGAATTCCACTGTGCCGTCATCGTAAGGCTTGATGGCTCCTTCGATCATTGGTAACAATGCGGTCCAGGGTGAGGTTTTCCTCCCCGAGTAGATCTTCGTATTCGGCGGCTTCGCACTTCGGGCCAACTCGCTTGGCCAACTAAAGCAGATCGAGAGCTATGACCCTGGCCATCAGGTTAGGTTCGGAAACTTAAACTACACTGCTGACATCCGCGGAGACTTGATCTTCAACGGATTCAAGCCCATGTCAGGTGCGCTGCACAATCACGACGAGCATGACGTAACTCTGTCGTCGGACAGTGTTCGGGAGATCACACCTGCAACTACTCCGGCCCTTAATCCGGAGCAAATTGCGCCATCCAGGACGGGGGGATAGACCCCGCCATGGAGGCCGCACTCTCAGTGGCGATGGAGCCGGATACTGACTTTACCCCTTACAAGAGCTGTGTTGCCGAACCACTGGATTCGTCCCCGGCCACGGACTTCGAGCCACCTGCGTCCGTGCCTATCGAATCTGATTGGGCGCCGATCATGGAGTTCACCTCCGCGGATATCTTTCAGCACTCACCTTTCGGCGATGTGTTAAATTCAAGAGATCCTTGGCCGAACTTTGTCCGGCTAGAATGGGATGCGGACGACGAAGAGATTCGCTCCCCACCCACCACCCACTTAGTAGCCACTGTCGACGATTTAACCAACATGCTCGACTTCGACTTCGAAGACATCGATGGTATGGACGACGATGCAGGAGACGAACAGGAACCACCGCCCATAGGACGCTGGACCGCCACCTCATCATATGATATATACATGGTGGACACCCCCAAAGAAGGCAATGGCGACGAGACAGCGGAGGATGACCCCTCCAAGAAGCAACCCAAGCACCGACGTCAGCGGCGCCGCTCTAAGTCCCGCCATAGCAAAAGTAGTGATACCGGCACAAGAGATAATGACACTCCGGATAATGCCGAAGACGACGAAAATCCCCTCCAGCACGATTTAGAGCGGGAGGGTTAACAAGCTAGCCCTCCAGAGCGGGCAGAAGATGGAGAATCGGAGGAGGACAATTACATGCCTCTCTCCGAAGACGAGGTGAGCCTCGGCGACGAAGAATTTATCGTGCCTGAGGATCCCGTCGAACAGGAGCGCTTCAAGCGCCGGCTCATTGCAACAGTAAATAGCTTGAAGAAAAAGCAACAACAGCTTCGAGCTGATCAAGATTTGCTAGCAGACAGATGGACCGAAGTCCTTGCGGCCGAGGAATACGAACTCGAGCACGCCTCCAAGAGTTACCCAAAGCACGGGTTGCTACCCCGACTTGAGGAGGACGCACTGAAACCTACATCACCAGTGTACAATGCGCCTGACCGGCCACCTCGTGGCCGAGCCAAAGAGGCGTTTCAGCCTGAAGTTCAGCCTGCACCCCGCCGTCACTCAAAGAAAAACACCAAGGCCTGGGGCAACACGCGGGACCTGCGAGACGTATTGGAAAGCAGGGCAAAACATGCAAGATCGATATACGGGTCACGGGCGCGCGCGCCAACGTGGGACGATGACTGTCACGCCGGATACACTAAAAGTAAATTCGGCCGAGTCGAATACAGCAAACAAGACTCATATGAACTGCATCATGATATAGCCCGGCACACAGGCGTCGCACACCCCCTATGCTTCACTAATGAAGTTATGGACCACGAATTCCCGAAGGGTTTTAAACCCGTAAATATCGAATCGTATGATGGTACAACAGATCCCTCTGTATGGATTGAGGATTTCCTCCTCCACATCCACATGGCTCGCGGTGACGATCTACATGCCATCGTATGCGGATTTTCATGCTGAACATTTTGATATATTTTACGTTTTTTTCTGACATCGTATGCAAAAGTTATAGCCGTTTTACATTTTCCCTACACTTTTTGCAAAACATGTCCAAATTTAAGTTTTTAAATTTTCCTAACTAGTATATGTAGTAACATAACTACATCTCGAAGGATTTTAATTTTTGAAACATTTTGATATATTATACGTTTTTCTAACATCGTATGCAAAAGTTATAGCCGTTTTACATTTTCCCTACACTTTTTGCAAAACATGTCCAAATTTAAGTTTTTAAATTTTCCTAACTAGTAGATGTAGTAACATAACTACATCTTGAAGGATTTTAATTTTTGAAGTTTTTATCATTTTCTTTTGCTTTTTACAAAACCGAAAAGGCGATCCATGGGGGGGGGGGGTAGAGTTTCAAAATGGGACCTTTAGTAGTAGCGAGGGATTTTACCCCTCGCTACTACTATGGCATGTCCCGGAGGGACACGGTTGAGACCTCTTAGTAGTAGCGAGGGGTAAAAACTTAGTAGTAGCGCGGGTTTATAACCCTCGCTACTACTATGGCATGGCCCAGGGGCACGGTAGAGACCGCTTAGTAGTAGCGAGGGGTAAAACCCAGCGCTACTGCTGTCAACTTAGTAGTAGCGAGGGTTAAAAACCCGCGCTACTACTATGGCATGTCCCGGGGGGCACGGTAGAGACCGCTTAGTAGTAGCAAGGGTAAAAAACCAGCGCTACTGCTATCAACTTAGTAGTAGCGAGGGTTAAAAACCCGCGCTACTGCTACTTAGCAGCAGCGCCTGATTTTAAAGCACGCTGCTGGTAAGATTATGTGTATAGGCTTTTCCCTAGTAGTGTTAGGGCATGCATGTATCTTCTCCACCTCCAATCCTAGAGGGCATACGACCTTCTTTGCTGCGTATGTACTGTCGGGCAATTCGTTATCCTTTGGAAGCTTCTTCTTCAATACTTTCAGTAGCTTCTCAAATCTTTTGTCAGCCACAACATTCTCTGCCTTCCACTGCAGCAATTCCAGTACGGTACCGAGCTTTGTGTTGCCATCTTCGCAATTGGGGTATAACCCTTTTTTGTGATCCTCTAACATGCGATCGAACTTCAGCTTCTCCTTTTGACTTTCGCATTGCGTCCTTGCATCGACAATGACCCGGCGGAGATCATCATCATCGGGCACATCGTCTGGTTCCTCTTGATCTTCAGCAGCTTCACCCGTTGCAGCATCATTGGGCACATCGTCTGGGTCCTCTTGATCTTCACCAGCTCCCCCGTTGCAGCATCACCGTATTCAGGGGGCACATAGTTGTCATCGTACTCTTCTTCTTCGTTGTCTTCCATCATAACCCCTATTTCTCCGTGCCTCGTCCAAACATTATAGTGTGGCATGAAACTCTTGTAAAGCAGGTGGGAGTGAAGGATTTTCCGGTTAGAGTAAGACCTCGTATTCCCACATTCAGTGCATGGACAACACATAAAACCATTCTGCTTGTTTGCCTCAGCCGCATCGAGAAACTCATGCACGCCCTGAATGTACTCGCAGGTGAGTCTGTCACCGTACATCCATTACTCGCCCTCATTCCGTTCCACATTTTTTATTTTGGAATTTACTTTTCGTCCATGATTTAACCGAGAAACCCGAATTGGGCGGCTTACACCCACCTCTTCCTGGTGCAGTAAAAATTTGAAAATGATATCCAAAACCTTGGTTGGGCCTACTTGCAGGTGTGTGTGACGTGCGTCTGCTCTACGTGGCATTCCTATAGAAAAGTTCTTGATGTGCCAGCACCAGTACTTATTGTGTGCGTGTTGAGTCACGTATGTGGTAGATGCGTGCGCGAAAGGGGGTGGTGATGGCCTTTGTTGATTTCTACTCACGCTGTGGATGTGGATGAGGGTTGACGTGCTACTTCCTCGCTGTTAGAAGGGATAGAGAGGGATTGTTGCAGAATATGATGGATGTATCATTGAGCCTCGAGGGCGAGTATATATTGAGTACAAGACTTGGAGGGCAAGACACCTCCTAGAGATAAAATGAAAATAACTCTATCAAATCCCGGACAGTCTCTACTATCAAATATATCTCTAACACCCCCTCCCCTCCCCCCCCCCACGCAGTGGTAGCGGTAGCGTTGCGAACAACAGGAGCATCGTGGACGGTCATACTAGAGAGAATAGCAGTTGATGGGCTGACACCCCCCCTCCCCCGTAGTCGTAGTGAGAGCATCGCGGATGGTGTGGCTTTGTGGATGCATTGACTGTAGAGGAAGCCGACGAGTTGCTCCAGCGGATGATAACCCATTGTGCCGATGTCGAGGTAGCCGAGAGCGTAGGGTGGTGTAGTCATGGTCCAGGTAGCCATGCGAAGAATGTCGTGGTCGATGTCGAGTCGGGGTAGCCGGTGTCAAGGGAGTCGCCGTGGAGCCGTGGGTGCAAGGAGACGCCAAGTTAGTGATGGGCGCAGTGGTGTCGAGATAGTGGTGCACCTGAACGAGGATGGTGTTGACAAGGCATCGCACCGGGTGTGCCAAACCCGGTGGTGCAAGGACGGACGAAGACGAAGTTGACGAAGCACTGCACCAGGCTTGCCAGGCCCGGGGACACGTCGTGGACAAAGGCACGCATCGGTGTTGCCAGCACCGGACATGCCTAGACTGGGACCTACACGAGCTATACGTCATGTCGGAGAGGCCAGCACGATGACGTTTGCGGCGCCAATCGGCGCGGGGCCGATGTCGCCAGCGGTCGGGGTAGATGATGGCAACGCTGACGACGGGCTGGTGCTGGACGAAGATGAAGGAGGTGGACGGGCGGCGGCTATGGAGGAAGCAGCGGCGGTGGTGCTTGAAGTAGGCAAAGAACCCGATAACGCAACGAAGACCGGCACGGACAGTGACGTTCCCGTGCCAAAGGAGGCGGCGCGGCGCATACGACACTAGGTCGATGCACGGGGACGGCGGTGGACTGCTGGCCGTGGCCCCACTGCCTGAAGTGGCAACGCGGCGGCAGCGGGCGGGTTGGAGCGACGGCGGGAAGACCTCGGGGCGGCAGTGATGTTGGAGATATGCCCTAGAGGCAATCATGTATGATGATATTTCCTATGTGTTTATAAATAACGATAGTCCTTGGACATTATCAATGATGTGTATCAGCAAGTACGTGACTTGTTTGTGGGACTATGCATTGTATGATGACTGTCCTAAAAGGTCCGTAGACTAGCATATAACACGGTCGATGGTTTGGTCTCACTAGCCATGGAGTATTGGATGCTAACCGGATTATATGGACTCTGAAGGATCTCGTCGGATTCGACGTAGTCAGATCCGAGTTGAGATAAGGCCCGAGTCGGACAGACCCAACTATGAGACGCAACGATATGTCATCTGTGAGTCTCTAGTACAACATACATTTTATGTCATAAGTACTGAGCTGGCGCATGTACTCGGGATGGTGACAGACTTGCTTTGGGCCAACCAAATGCTACTCCGTGACTGGGTAGTTACAAAGGTAGGTTTCAGACTTGTCCAGACCCATGCTGCGAGACATGGTCGAGCAAGATGGGATTTGCCCCTCCGATCAGGAGAGATATACTCTGGGCCCCTCGTGTGATCCGATCAGGATAAGCATGGCCATGCGACAAGGATTATGAGATAATATGATTTGTGGTCGGTGAGGTAGTCCTGGATTAGGGGGTCTCCGGACAGCCGGACTATATCCTTTTGCCAGACTGTTGGGCTATGAAGATACAAGATTGAAGACTTCATCTCGTGTCCGGATGGGACTCTCCTTGGCGTGGAAGGCAAGCTTGGCAATATGGATATGTAGAGCTCCTCCCTTGTAACCGACTCTATGTAACCCTATCCCCCTCCGGTGTCTATATAAACCGGAGGGTTTAGTCCGTAGGACAACAACAATCATACCATATGCTAGCTTTTAGGGTTTAGCCTCTACGATCTCGTGGTAGATCAACTCTTGTAATACTCATATCATCAAGATCAATCAAGAAGGACGTAGGGTATTACCTCCATCACGAGGGCCCGAACCTGGGTAAACATCATGTCCCCCGCCTCCTATTACCATCTGCCTTAGACGCACAGTTCGGGACCCCCTACCCGAGATCCGCCGGTTTTGACACCGACATTGGTGCTTTCATTATGTAACGCCCCAAGACCGGAGCTTCAGATGCCTTTTGAAATTCACCATAACACACTTGCAAAATCCCAATGCCTTTTGTTATTTCAAGTCTTGGCCTCTAACTTTGCCACATGTCCTTTCGTCATTTTCCGGAGCTCCACCTAATTTCTCAACATTTTTGGGCAATCCTAAAACCTATCCTAGTTCAAACCTTTTGAATTAAATTCAAAGAAATTTGAATTTATTCTTTCAATCTTGGTATTTCCTAATTTTCTCGAACCAAACATATTTTTGTGAGTCCAAGAAAATTTATCGCTTGTCCAAATTCTTCTTCAACCTTCTCCTCTGTCCTTTTTCCTTTCTTTTAGTTCTCTGTTTTTTTAAAACAAAGGAGTGGGAGAGAGAGAGAGTAGCCCAGCTGGCCACATGGGCCTCAGTCCAGGCCGGCCCGCTTATCGGAAACGAGGGTCATCAAGGGTCAGGGTCGCCGAACGGTAGAGGAAACCCTAAATAGCAAGTATCGTGGGTGTGAGATACATGTGGCCGTCGGTGTCGGACACTACATCCACGTCCCAC
>NC_041384.1:715889994-715891895 GCF_002162155.2 Triticum dicoccoides
TTCCGATAAAATAAGGAGGAAGAAGAAGAAAAAAAAGAAGAAGAGAAGAAGAAGAAAAAAAAGGAGGAGAAGGATCCTTCTCCTCCTTTTTTTTCTTCTTCTTCTCTTCTTCTTTTTTTTCTTCTTCTTCCTCCTTATTTTATCGGAAACGAGGGTCGTCGAGGGTCAGGGTCGCCGAACAGTAGAGGAAACCCTAAATAGCAAGTATCGTGGGTGTGAGATACATGTGGCCGTCGGTGTCGGACACTACATCCACGTCCCACAAGTGACGTGGGCGTCGAAGCCTGCACCACTTGTGGGACGTGGATGTAGTGTCCGGCACCGACGATACATGTATCTCACACCGACGATACTTTCTATTTAGGGTTTCTCCTCTACCGCTCGGCGACCCTTGACGACCCTCGTTCCCGATAAAAAAGAGGAAGAAGAAGAAAAAAAAGAGGAGATGAAAGAATAGAGGAGATCTTCTCCTCTATTCTTTCTTCTCCTCTTTTTTTTCTTATTCCTCTTCTTTTTTTATCCTCTTCTTCCTCTCATGTTCGACGACCCTCGACCCCTCGGCGACCCTAGACCCCTCGAACCCTCGAGGACCCTGGAACCCTCGACCCCTAGACGACCCTGGAACCCTCGACCCCTAGACGACCCTGGAACCCTCAACCCTCGATCCCTAGACCCTATAGAACCCTTGAACCCTCGACCCTGAAACCCTCGACCCTTGACCCCTTAACGACCCTCGACCCTCTACCCTAGTTCCCGACCCTCGACCCCTCGGTGATCCTCGACACCCTCGTTCCCGATAAAAATTAAGAAGAAGAAGAAGAAGAAGAAGAAGAAGAAGAAGAAGAAAGAGGAGCAGAAGAAAGGAATAGCTAGAGGAGAAGATCGAAGAAAAAAAAGAGGAGAAGAAGAAAGGAATAGTGGAGAAGAAGAGAAAATAGAATATTCTATTTTCTCTTCCTCTCCACTATTCCTTTCTTCTTCTCCTCTTCTTTTCCTTCTTTTTTCTTCTTCTTATTTATTTCTCCTCTTCTTTTCCTCTCCTCTTCTTCTTTATTTCCTCTTCTTATTTTCTTCTTTCCTATCCTTCTTTTTCTAAAATTGTAACTTTTGCATATATAAAACTTTTCTAAAATTGTAACTTTCCATATATGAACAAAAAACTTTCTATGAACAAACAAACATTTTTAACATATATATTTAGCAAATTCTAGCCACATACATCACATACACATATACATCACATATGAACAAAAAAATAAACTAATAAAAATAAAAAAACATATTGCGACATATGAACAAAAACATATAGCCACATACATACACATACATTATATATATATATATATATGAAAAAAAATGAAACTAATAAAAAAAGTGGTGGCGCCGGCAGGGCAGAGGGGCATGGCGGCAGCGGTGGCGCCGGCGGGGCAGGGCAGGGCAGGGGCGCGGGAGCGAGGCAAGGCAGGGGCGCGAGGCAGGTGCTCACAGAGGGGTGGCGGAGCACGGTGGGCGGCGTCGGGGCGCGGGGACGATGGTGAGGTAGCGTTCGAGGGCGGCGGCGACGGCAAAGTTGAGCAGCCTGACGGCGTCGGAGGCGGCGACGACAGTGAGGTGGACCAGCCTGACGGCGTCGGAGGCGGCGGCGATGACGAGGTGGAGCAGCCTGACGGCTCGGCAGTGACGGCGACGAGGCAGAGCAGCGGGTGTCGGGCGGAGAAGAAAGGGATGGATTTTGGAGAAACTGCTAAGTGTTGCTTATATAGCAAAGCCTTTAGTCCCGGTTCGTGGCACAAACCGGGACTAATGCCCCCCTGTAGTCCCGGTTGGTGCCACCAACCGGGACCAAAGGCCAATTTTCAGCAGCCCAAAGGGTGGGAAGCGGCGGCCTTTGGTCCCGGTTG
>NC_041384.1:715892341-715904709 GCF_002162155.2 Triticum dicoccoides
CCGTGACCAATGCCCCCTTTAGTCCCGGTTGGTGCCACCAACCGGGACCAAAGGCCTTGTGCTGCCCCGCGCCCAAATGTTTAGTCCCACCTCGCTACACTAGTAGAAAAATGGTCAAACGTGATGCACATTAGTGCCGGTTTGTATTTGAGCCGGCACTAATGTATACATTAGTGCCGGTTCCAATGGATAGCCGGGCCGCTTTCATTAGTACCGGTTCGTGGCGAACCTTTAGCACCGGTTCATGCCACGAACCGGTACTAATGAGAGTTGTGGCAGGATGTTGTCATAGTGGGGCCCCTCCAGCACCTTTAGTACCGGTTCTTGCCACGAACCGGTACTAAAGGTCGTCCTATATAAACCCTTCGTCCACCAGCACTCTGTTCTTCCCCATTTCCCCTCTCCGGCCCTCTCCTCTGTTCTTCCCTTCTTCCTCTCGAGTTCATCACAAAATTTTCCCAAAATTTGTCAAGATTTGAAGGCCCTCATCCATTCAAATGATCACAAAGGTTAGCAACTTTGTCCTTTCATCTCTCATTGCTAGATTAGCTCTTGCATTGGTTTATATAGTGATTAATTTGTGAGTTTAGTCATTTGGGAGGATATATATATATATATGTGCTAGTATTTGATTTATATGCAATTTGAGGTCAAAAATAACACTTAGTTTGCATATGTAGGTGTGGTTTACTTAGTGCCTTCTAAATCTCCATCGTAGCCACCGTCGATCGCCCGCACCGTCCCGTCGCCGGCACCACCTTGTGGTGATCCTCTTGTTCATGAAATTTTATATAAAAATTGATGTTTGTGTGATTTGGATATATAGTTACTCGTATAATTATCTTACCCGTACGTTGTTTGTTATACATATAGTGCCATGGTTTTGATATCCGTCCCCGTCGGCCCTAGTCCTTGTTATGATTCGGATGTGGTATGTATATTCTCTTTTAAAACTAGTTGCATTTCGTGTTTATGACAAATTATGCCCATCAAGTTGACATAGAAATTTTTTCTAGGAGGTATCTGAACCGGAAATTCCAACCGACCCTATTGCCGAGAGGTTAAATTTAGTTGAAAGAGAAAACGAGTACTTGAAAGAAAAATTGAAAAGAATTGAGGGGGAGAAGATGGAATTGGAGTTGCATGTTGCCGATGTCGTCGATGATCACAAGATCAAGATGGAGAAAATGCGCTTGAAGATTAGAAAGATTAGAAAATATGCCATCGATAGTGAGGCTTGGTATCATTATGCTGTTGGATCCATTGTTACCTTAGTTGTGATCTTGATCGTATTTGTTGTTGCATTTAAATGCTTTAGCTAGAGAGTTATTTGTTTGTTCCATTTAAGTGTTGTATGAACTTTATGTATGAACTTGTATTAATTTGGTCTATTCGGTGTTGTGTAATGAAGATGAGCCGGCAATGGATGTACGATGACCGATGCTCTCCCCAGTTCGTTGAGGGCGTGCGTACTTTTCTGCTTGCGGCTAAGGCAAACAAGCGGGCGGATGGTTTTATGCCTTGTCCATGTGCTCGCTATAAGAATGGTCACAATTACTCTATGTCAAGAACCATTCACGTCCACCTGTTTAAGACCGGTTTCATGCCCCATTATAATGTTTGTACCAAGCACGGAGAAAGAGGGGTTATGATGGAAGACAATGAAGAAGAAGATGACGACGACAGCTATCCTGGCCATGGGTTCCCTGAATACGATGATACAACAATGGGGGAAGAAGCTGAGCCGGTAGTGCGGGAAGAAGCTGAGCCGGCAATGCGGGAAGAAGCTGAAGAAGAGGCATCAGATGAGCCCGTTGATGATCTAGGTCGGGCCATTGCCGATGCAAAGAGAAACTGTGCAAGTGATTTGGAGAAGAAGAAGTTGCAGCGCATGTTAGAGGATCACAAAAAAATGTTGTACCCGAATTGCGTAGATGACAAGAAAAAGCTGGGCACCACACTGGAATTGCTGCAATGGAAGGCAAAGAATGGTGTATCTGACAAGGGATTTGGAAAGTTGCTGGTAATGATAAAGGATATGCTTCCAAAGGACAACGAATTGCCCGAGAGTACGTACGAAGCAAAGAAGGTTGTCTGCCCTCTAGGGTTAGAGGTGCAGAAGATACATGCATGCCCTAATGATTGCATCCTCTACCGCGGTGAGTACGAGGATTTGAACGCTTGCCCGGTATGTGGTGCATTGCGCTATAAGATCTGCCGCGATGACCCTGGTGATGTCGAGGGCCGGCACCCCAGGAAGAAGATTCCTGCCAAGGTGATGTGGTATGCTCCTATAATACCACGGTTGAAACGTTTGTTCCAAAACAAAGAGCATGCCAAGGCGATGCGATGGCACACAGAAGACCGTAAGAAAGACGGAAAGTTAAGAGTACCCGCTGACGGGTCGCAGTGGAGAAAAATCGAAAGAAAGTATGGGAAGGAGTTTGCAGATGACGCAAGGAGCGTATGGTTTGGTCTAAGCGCAGATGGCATTAATCCTTTTGGGGAGCAGAGCAGCAACCATAGCACCTGGCCTGTGACTCTATGTTTGTATAACCTTCCTCCTTGGTTGTGCATGAAGCGGAAGTTCATTATGATGCCAGTGCTCATCCAAGGTCCTAAGCAACCCGGCAACGACATTGATGTGTACCTAAGGCCATTAGTTGAAGAACTCTTACAACTGTGGAATGGAACAGGTGTACGTGCGTGGGATGAGCACATGGGGGAAGAATTTGACCTAAAGGCGTTGCTGTTCGTGACCATCAATGATTGGCCTGCTCTTAGTAACCTTTCAGGACAGACAAACAAGGGATACCGCGCATGCACGCACTGTTTGGACGGTACTGACAGTATATATTTGGCTAATAAGAATGTGTACCTGGGACATCGTCGATTTCTTCCGAGCAGGCATCCCGTAAGAAAGAAAGGCAAGCATTTCAAAGGTGAGGCGGATCACCGGACGAAGCCTCGCCACCGTACTGGTGCTGATGTACATGATATGGTCAAGGATTTGAAGGTGGTCTTTGGAAAGGGTCCTGGTGGACAACCTGTTCCGAATGACGCTGACGGACGCGCACCCATGTGGAAGAAGAAATCTATATTTTGGGACCTGCCCTATTGGAAAGACCTCGAGGTCCGCTCCGCAATCGACGTGATGCACGTGACGAAGAATCTTTGTGTGACCCTGCTTGGCTTCTTGAGCGTGTATGGGAAGACAAAAGATACACCTGAGGCACGGGAGGACCAGCAACGTATGCACGGAAAAGACGGCATACATCAGGGTCATGCAAGCTACGCTCTTACCAAAGAAGAGAAGGAAATCTTCTTTGAATGCCTGCTCAGTATTAAGGTACCGTCTGGCTTCTCGTCGAATATAAAGGGAATAATAAACATGGCAGAGAAAAAGTTCCAGAACCTAAAGTCTCATGACTGCCATGTGATTATGACGCAACTGCTTCCGGTTGCATTGAGGGGGCTTCTACCGGAAAATGTTCGATTAGCCATTGTGAAGCTATGTGCATTTCTCAATGCAATCTGTCAGAAGGTAATCGATCCAGAAATCATACCAAGGTTACAGAATGATTTGGTGCAATGTCTTGTCAGTTTCGAGTTGGTGTTCCCACCATCCTTCTTCAACATCATGATGCACATCCTAGTTCACCTATGCGAAGAGATTAACGTTTTGGGTCCTGTATTTCTACACAATATGTTCCCCTTTGAGAGGTTCATGGGAGTCTTAAAGAAATATGTTCATAACCGTTCTAGGCCAGAAGGAAGCATCTCCAAGGGCCGTCAAAATGAGGAGGTCATTGAGTTTTGTATTGACTTTATTCCTGACCTTAAGCCGATTGGTGTTCCTGAATCACGGTAAAAGGGCAGACTGGATGGAAAAGGCACGCTAGGAGGGGAACAAATAATATGTATGGACGGACATTCTCTCACTGAAGCACACTACACAGTTCTACAGAATTCCGCCTTGGTGGCTCCGTATATGGATGAACATAAGAATTTGCTACGCTCCAAACACCCGGAGCGGTCTGATGACTGGATTACACGTGAACAAACCAGGAGTTTCGCCAGCTGGTTGCAAGCACGTACCATGCATGACACCTCTATTGAAGATGACCTGTACTTGTTGTCCCAGTTACCATCTTCGAATATAATGACTTTCAAAGGGTACGAGATAAATGGTAATACATTTTACACGATCGCCCAAGATAAGAAGAGCACCAACCAAAACAGTGGTGTCCGCTTTGATGTAGAAACCAAGACGGGAAAGGAAACATATTGTGGTTATATACATGACATATGGGAACTTGACTATCGACGTGGTTTGAAGGTCCCTTTGTTTCGGTGCAAATGGGTCAATATGACACGAGGCGGGGTAACGGAAGACCCGCAGTACGGAATGACAACAGTGGATCTCAACAATCTTGCGTATGCAGACGAACCATTCGTCCTAGCCAATGATGTGGCACAGGTTTTCTATGTGAAGGACATGTCTACCAAGCCAAGAAAAAGAAAAGATAAGGAAGCGAATGCATCGTACAATGAGTCAAAGCGGCACATAGTTCTTTCTGGGAAGAGAAACATCGTGGGAGTGGATGACAAGATAGACAAGTCAGAAGATTATGAAAAGTTTGATGAAATTGCTCCATTCACAGTGAATATTGACTCGAGCATCCTGTTAAATGATGAAGATTTTCCATGGCTACGACGCAAAGGGACACACGTGAAGAAAAAGTTTCACACCCAAAGATCTGGGAGGTGATCGGCTTAACTATCATCACTTTCTTCTGTGTTTCACACCCAGGAGGGAATCTCTGTAATAGTTAGGGTAGCTAGTTATGTGTTTTGGCATTTGAAACGCGAAGAAATTTTATGTGCAAGCAAATTCTTTCATGCATTTATTGATTTTTTCAGCTAAATGACCCTGAAATTGAAAAGCATTTCAAATGAACTCAGAAAAGGATGAAAGTTGGCATGGTATCATAATTTCACCCACATAGCATGTGCAAAAAAGTAGAGAGGGTTACCGCAAAAACTGGATGCACTTCGTGTACAAAATGGACAATCTGTTTCGAAGTATCAGGGTTTCGGACGAAAACTCATCCCTTACAAAGGCATTTCATTTTTAAATAACTTAAGCATTACCAAATTGAATATAATGATAAAACACACTAATATTAAACATAAGAAAAAAGAATCACTGGAAAATGTATTTTTAGAGTTAAGTTAGTCACAAACTAGTGATTCACACAAATTTCAAATAATTCAAAATTTAAACTATTCAAATTTATAAACTACCGGCACTAACTGAAAGTTTCTAAAAACTATCAAAAATATTCACAAAGAAACTCTAAATACAGAAAAAAACAACTAAAAATAAATAAAACAAAATAAATAAAGCAGAAAAGAAAAAACTAAATGAAAAAAGCCCACCTACAGGGCCACAGCGGCCTGCATACGACTAGAAACCCAACCTGTTGTTGGGCCAGGATGCAGGCCCGCAAGCCCAATAGGCCCCATAGGGCAGAGTAGCAGAGGTAGGCCCAGAAGGCCTGCTTTAGAGAGGAGCTCGAGACAGCAACGGCGGCGGGGCTTATAAGCAGGTGTGAGCGCCCTTCGGCTAGCGAGGTGGGACTAAACTTCTGCGCCCCTCGCCTGGCAGCGCACACCCTTTAGTACCGGGTCGTGGCACAAACCGGTACTAAAGGGGGGGCCTTTAGTACCGGTTGGTTCCACGAACCGGTACTAAATGGGGGTGCTTCCCGTCGCTTGGCCTGGCCAAAACAGGCCTTTAGTACCGGTTGGTGGCTCCAACCGGTACTAAAGGTGTCCCCTATATAAGAAACACTTCGAAAATTTTCAGTTTCTCATCTCCCACTTCTCTTTGCCGCCGCCCCGTCCCGCGTCGTCGCCGCCCCTGTAGCGCCATCCCCGTCGACTCCGCGACGCCCCCGTCCTCGCCACGTCGTCCCCGTCGACTCTGTGGTGCCCCCGTCGCTGGCCTGTCGCCGCACCAGCCCGTCGCCGTCCCTGTCGCCGCACCGGCCCGTCGCCGTCCCCTCGCTTCACCGTCGCCGTCGCCTTTGGATCGACCTCGCCTCGCCGTCGCCGTCGCCTCGACCTTGCCCGCGCGCGCTGTGAGCTCCTCCCCCGGCCCCTCTCCTCCCTCCAATCGATCAAAGCCACACCGCGTGCCGGCGCCGACCGTAGTGCACACACACGCGCGCGCGCACACACACACTACATGCACACACAGACACACACTACACACACACACTACACGCGCACACACACACATTTTTTCTGTTTTTAGCTTTTAGTTTTTTCTGTTTTTCATACAAAGTTTTAGATGAATTAATTAGTCAGATTAGATTAATGTCAAATAGTATATAGAAATGTTAGTTATAATATATATAATGTCAAATGTTATAGAAATGTTAGTTATATAGAAATGTTAGAAATTTTGGAAATGTTAGTTTTAGCTAGCTAGATGAATTAGATTAATTTCAAATTGTTAGACGATGATCGATGTTTTTTAGTTTCTTATATTTTTAGTTATAAAATTTAGAATTTGCATATATGAAATCATCACAATCCATCATTTAAAAAATGTTACTTTACTTTTGCGGCATATAGTATTTGTTGTCGACGATGCCCGGCCCGCATCCTCGCCGTCGACACGTCCGCGATGACGTCCAGCTGACCCATGTCCGTGACTGGGCTCCGCCGGGCTGGCACTGGGACGTGCTGCCTGGAGGGGCGCGCCTTTTGATGAGGAACCCGGCCCCGGGTCCTGTCGTCCACCCTGATCTCGTTTGGTGGCGTTCGCGTGGGCCAGTTTCGGTGCGGAGGGAGTCGGCCCCACCGGAGGTGGTACGTCGTCGTGTCAGGGAGGAGGACGAGCACGTCCATCGCTACATGGTTGCGTTAGAGGGCGGCAGGTTCTCCAATACCTGGCAGTTTCTTCAGGGATCTCACTTCAGCTATGATCCTGTGAGGGTTCCTTCTCTTTGGATGTCCACCGCCCGCGCCGCAGGAACCGCGAGTGTCCTAGATTCTTCTGTAGTATTCGATCTTTATTAGCTACCTAGCCAGTGGTGTATTTGATATTATATCTATTATTTGAGACGATGTATTCGAGATTATATCTATTATTCGAGACGATGTATTCGAGATTATATCTATTATTCGAGACAATGTAATTTGAATACTAAATTGTTTTATATTTCTTTTGGCATAGTTAAATAAAAGCTATGGCGGACAATACCGACAGAGAGAGAGAACAGACCATGTTCGATATCACATGCGGGCCAGATGATGATCAGAATGAAGAAGATTTTGACGGCTTCGAATTTCTAAACAACACCGGAGAGGGTGATATGATATTCGATCGCGACGACCGAGAAGATGAAGTCATGAACTACAACGAAGAACATGTTGATCCTGAAACAACAAACACCGGCGAGGTATATATATTTATATAAGAAGGAATCTGGTGATCATCGCATGTTTTAAATGAGTTGAAGCTATATTAACGAATCGATCTTTCTTCTTTCAGCCATCCGGATCGAGCAAATCTTCAGGCAAAAGGACGAAACGAGGCCCGAACAAAAAGTTGAAGGAGGGCGTAAAGTACAATATCGAGGCGTTCAAACCTGATGGGGAACCATTAGCGCCTAAGAAGATTGCGGACAAGTTCGTTCGTCAGTGCGGAGTTCTTGTGAAGGACCAACTCCCGATCTCCCTTCAAGAATGGCGAAAGCTAGGAAATCCACGTCCAGATGTTACTTTTGTCGACGAGAATCAAAAAAAATCTGCTTCGGGATACTCTCATGGAACATTTCACCCTACCAGATAATTTCACAGAAGCAGATGTGCGGAAAGTCAAGGACGCTGCTTTTAGGAAGATGGCGGTTGCATTCAAGAACCACAAGAGAATGACGTGGGAGAAGTACGTCAAGGGAGGAAGGAAGACTCCAGTATTCAAGGGGATACTAGACAATCAAAGTGCTCATTAGGACGATTTCGTGAAATTCAAGGATTCAGAATTAGCTAAGGAACGGTCGAGAATAAACAAGAATGCCGAAAAAAAGGATAAGTTCCATAAGCTGGGGCCAGGTGGCTACGCGGTGGCAATACCTAAGTGGGATAAGTCTGAGAAAGAGATGGAGGATGCAGGTGTCACTCCGGTTACTAAGAGCTGGCCCCCCAGGTGCAGGACTTGGTTCTATGCGCGTGGGGGGGAGTTGGACCCGAAGACAGGCAATGTTTCGACGAAGGCATGTCTGAACGGAGCCGACGATGCGCTACTTGTTGCAATAGAAGAGGCTCGATCGGGGGTGTTCCAGCCCAACAGAGAGAACGACAAGCTTACGCGTGCCTTGGGAAATCCTGAACACCCGGGAAGAACACGAGGCAAGGGCGCTCTTCCGTGGTATGAGGGGTTTTTGGACTGGAACGCCGACTACAGAACCCGTGCGAGAAAGAAGATTGCGGAGGAGAAGAAGAGGAAGATGGAGGAGGAGCAGAGGAAGCGGGACTATGAACGCCTTCAAGGCCTAGAAGCAAGTCAAGCGGAATTGGCAGCTAAATTCCAGCGGCATCAGGAGCAGATCGACTCACTTAGCCAGCAAAGGGGGGGTCTCAGCATCTGCAGCAGCTAGCGGATGATCCAGCATTGGATACCACCGCCCCATCCATGCCGAGAAGCAGCGTGGGTTCCACCCCGGGCGATGCAGTAGTGCTGGATAGATACCCCGTGGATGACATCACGGAGAACACTAACTGCGAGCTACACTTCAAAATGAAGAACATATCCATGAAGGTGGCGGACGCCGTTGCTTTTTCAAATTCCCCCGAGGCAACCTTCCATTGCAACCCGATTCCAGCGGGCTATGCTCGTGTCTTGGTTGATGAGGTGGTGGACCCATATTCGGAGCTACAACTTGACATTCCTGGAGGTGACGACGAGCACACATTGGGAGAGGCCATACATTGTGTCATCCTATGGAGAAAGGATTGCATCATCTTTCGAAGGCCACCGACACCGCGTCACCCGACTCCTCGTCGAAGTCCGCCACCGAGTCAGCAGACTCCCGCTCCTCCAAGTCCACCAACGCGTGAGGCCACTCCTCCTCCTCCAAGTCCGGCAAAGTGTCAGGCCACTCCTCCTCCAAGTCCGACACAGCGTCAGACGTCCACTCCTCCTCCAACTCCGGCACAACCTCAGGCCACTCCTCCTCCAAGTCCGGCACAGCTTCAGGCCACTCCTTCTCGTCCAACTCAGCCCCGTCAGCCGTCTCCGCCGCCTCAGCAATCACAGAAGAGACACCCCGCAGCTATGGTGCGTAGCGGTACCAGTCGAGGTCATAGTACAGGAAGTACAGGCGGAGGCAAGCGATATAAATATGGTCCAAACCTCACTACTCCTCTTCTTGTGAGGGCTTACGACAGGACCGAGGAGCAAACCAATGCCATAGTGCGGGCAGAAGTCGACGCCCATTTTGGACTGAAACCGCCACCGCCGCCAAGGGAGAAAGTGCCTGTGGAAGTAGTTGACCACTTCATTCGTATGGCTCAACCACCATCTCCTAAGCCTGTTGACACAGACTATGAGCGCCACATCAGGAAGTTACATCGACAACATCTACAGAAGGAGGCGAGCTCGAGCTCGAGCAAACAACAAGCAGCTGTCGAAAAATGCGGGAAAACCATTGCCCAGCTGGGAGAACAGGCGGCGCAATCGACCCCCCCCCCCCGCTTATTGTGCCGCCAACAACACGTGACAGTACGCGCGCCCAATATTATTGTGGCCAAACAGTTTACGTTCCCGAGGTGGGCGATGTGGTAATAGCCCAGGAGCATATAATGCAGGCTGAAGAACTCAAGATCACTGTTGGACAACTCCTCAAGATCGAGGACATGCCTGTGATTACAGAGGAGGAAATAAGACAGAAATATGTCCGGGGCCAACCTTTGGTCGAGCCAGAAGATGTCAAGAAGCTCCCAACGAGATTGTATGAATTGCATCAATGGTACATGGACATTATCAAGAGATCCGATCGAGAGTCCCTCATGGTGTATGTCAAGAAGGATCATTACTACCATGAGAAAGTTGTGGCCGTTGAGTATTCTGAACTGTTTCAGTTATACAATCAAGACGCACTCGACAAATCTATCGTCAGTTGCTATTGTCTGTAAGTGATTTCTTTCTGTAATTTAAGTCTCAAGCTAGCAGTAGTGATCCTTTTGATCAATCATTACCTGTAATTATCCTCACTATATTCTTTTCTGTGGTATTATGCAGGATGAAGATGTATGAAATGAGAAAAGGTGGACGCTATGGCATTGGGTTCATTGACCCAAACACCGTTAATCAATACACATGGAAAATGAGCAAGTATTATGAAAAGCAGGTAGAGGACAGCATGCTAGAGTTCTTGAAGCGCCTCAAATACAATGAAGATATACTACTTCCTTACAACTTCGAGTGAGTCACACTTTCTTGTACTACAAATTCTCTGTTTTTGCGTACTAGCTAGCTACATGTTTTTGCTTACATATGCCCGCTTAATTAAGACATGCAAACGTGTGTGCATGCAGATTTCACTGGATCTTGTGTATCATTAAAGTTGACGCCGGAACAGTTGAAATACTGGACTCGCTACTCAAAGCAAATAGTGACTACAACATCTTGTATGGGATAGTCAACAGGTAATTTCAATCAATATTAACTATATATCTCGGCCTATTTAGTTCGTCATTTCATGATATGAACTATTTAATAACCCCTTTATTCATTTTCTTTGTCGGCGGGCAGGGCTTGGGCAAGGTTCATCAGCGTCACGGAAGGCGAATGGAAACCACAGCTGAAATGGTTTCGATCCAAGGTAAGTAATTAAGTAGTACTAGCTAGCTATCTAGCTGCCATCTCTTTAATTATCATGCTTGATTAATTATTATCTGATCAAATTAAATTCCATTCTCGTAATAAAGGCCCTGAAGCAGGCGCAGGGGACTAATCTGTGTGCATACTGCGTTTGCGAGAACATTCGCATGATGTCGTCCGAAAGGAGCAGATCTCAAAGATAGGAATGGGTACGCTTGTCAGAACACTATTCAATATTTTTACACCATTATCGATATCTAGTCACACAACTAATACACATGCATATTGATCCCCTTCTTAACAGTTCAAAGAGGTGCGGGACAAGCTCCTAGAAATGGAGCGCGTAGAAGCACTTCAAGAGGAAATAGCGGGATTTTTGCTCGACCAGGTCATAAATCCGAAGGGAGAATACTATTACCCGCTACCGCCCCCATCGAACAGGTCATGAACCTCTTCCAATTGTCATCGTGCTCCGAAGGCACTAATTAGGCTAATGCCACTGGCTCCGAAGGCAACATGCATATGTAGGAGAAATTGTATATAGCTATAGATGTGTGTATGTGTAAATTAATATGGTGGTTTGTGAGACATTGATGATATATATATGATTGGTTCTACTAGAAATTCTATATATATATATATATATATATATATATATATGCATAACGTGTACAATGTGTAGTACCGTAAAATACTAGCAAACGGAAAGTAATTAAAATGGAAAACACAAAATTAAATGAAAAAGAAATCATAAAACCAAAAACCCCCCAAACATTTTAGTACCGGTTGGTGTTACCAACCGGTACTAAAGGGCTCCCGGCCCCCGGAGCTGGCTCGTGCCACGTGGTTGCCCTTTAGCACCGGTTCGTACTGAACCGGTACTAAAGGGGGGGGGGCTTTAGTGCCGAAACATTAGTGCCGGTTCCTAAACCGGCACTAAAGGGCCTTACGAACCGGTGCTATTGCCCGGTTCTGCACTAGTGCTAGTTGAGAGGGAGTCACACCTGTTTATAAGGTGCGGTGCGCCTTCCCTCTCGAGCTCCTCTCTAAAGCAGGCTTTCGGGCCTAACCGTGCAATGTGTGCCTGTGGGCCTACTGGGCCTCCCGCGGGCCTGAATCCTGGCCCATGGTAGGGTTTCTAGTCGTATTCAGGCCGTGGGTGCCCAGTAGGTGGCACTTTTTTTGTTTTTTTGTTTTTTTTGTTTCTACTTACAACAAAATAATTATTGTTGCTATATTTAATTTTTTTTCCAGTTTTTTTGTTTTGTTTTCTGCATTATTTATTTTCTTTTGTTTTTTGCTTTATTTTTTAATTCTTTTTGCTTTTAGTTTTAGAAAAATTATAAACTTTCTGTTAGTGCCATTAGTTTTCAAATTTGAAAACACTTTTTTTGTTTTTTTTTGTTTTCTTTGTTGCTTTATTTATTTTATTTTGTTTCTACTTACAACAAAATACTTATTGTTGCTATTT
>NC_041384.1:715904767-716010436 GCF_002162155.2 Triticum dicoccoides
CTAGTTTTTTTGTTTTGTTTTCTGTATTATTTATTTTCTTTTGTTTTTTGCTTTATTTTTTAATTCTTTTTGCTTTTAGGTCAGCAAAATTATAAACTTTCTGTTGCTTTATTTATTTTATTTTGTTTCTACTTACAACAAAATACTTATTGTTGCTATTTTTTCCAGTTTTTTTGTTTTGTTTTCTGCATTATTTATTTTCTTTTGTTTTTTGCTTTATTTTTTTATTCTTTTTGCTTTTAGTTTTAGAAAAATTATAAACTTTCTGTTAGTGCCATTAGTTTTCAAATTTGAAAACACTTTTTTAGTTTTTTTGTTTTCTTTGTTGCTTTATTTATTTTATTTTGTGATTAACTTTACTATAAAAATTAGTTTTTTTCCTGTTTTTTTGATTTGTTTTTTGCATTGTTTATTTTCTTTTGTTTTATGCTTTAATTTTTAATTCTGTTTGCTTTTAGGTTAGCAAAATTATAAACTTTCTGTTAGTGCCATTAGTTTTCAAATTTCAATAGTTAAAATTTGTATTCTTTGAAAATTGTTTGAATCACAAGTTTGTGATTAACTTACTAAAAAATGAGAATAGATGCGCTTATAGAGAAAATTCAACCTAAATTCCTAGTAAATTTCTATGAATTTCAGAGAAATTCACTATGAATTTAGGTTAAACTTTTCTCTATTAGGGCATCTATTTTCACTTTGAGAGGAGCTGAACCAGGCAGAGAGGGAAGGGCTTATAAACCGGTGTGAGCCCCCTTCGGTTGGCGAGGTGGGACTAAACTCTGCCCGCAACGAGGACCAACCCTTTAGTCTCGGTTTGTGGCACAAACCGGGACTAATGGTCATGGGCCTGGGGCGAGGAGCAAAATTATAAACTTTTTGTTAGTGCCATTAGTTTTAGAAAGTTGAAAGTTGAAAGTTGGCATGGGCCAGGGACTAATGGTCATGGTATTACGAGGGCCGAACCATAAGACATGAAAGCATTTCAAATGAACTCTGAAAAAGTTGAAAGTTGGCATGCTATCATAATTTCACCCACATAGCATGTGCATGTACAAAACGGACAATGGTAGCATGTTCGTGTGTTACAAAGTTGGCATGGTATCATCATAATAGTTGCGGGAGAAAGTCTTCACTTTTTCTTCGCTTGTGTCATTTGCTTATTGCGCCGTAACCATGGATAATCTTCATTATTTACCAGGATGCTTGGGTCAGCCTTGACATTGAAGGGAGGAATTTCATGAAACTTTTCATATTCTTCAGACATGTCTGTCTTGCCGTCCACTCCCAGGATGTCCCTTTTTCCTGAAAGAACTATGTGGCGCTTTGGCTCATCGTATGATGTATTCGCTTCCTTATCTTTTCTTTTTCTTGGTTTGGTAGACATGTCCTTCACATAGATAACCTGTGCCACATCATTGGCTAGGACGAACGGTTCGTCAGTGTACCCAAGATTTTTCAGATCCACTGTTGTCATTCCGCACTGTGGGTCTACCTATACCCCGCCGCCTAACAGATTGACCCATTTGCACTTAAACATTGGACCTTAAAATCAGGTCCATAGTCAAGTTCCCATATGTACACTATGTAACCATAATATGTGTCCTTTCCGCTCTCGGTTACTGCATCAAAGCGGACACCGCTGTTTTGGTTGGTGCTGTTTTGATCTTGGGCGATCGTGTAAAATGTATTCCCATTTATCTCGTATCCTTTGTAAGTCAATACAGTCAAAGATGGTCCCCTGGACAACAAGTACTACTCATCACAAACAGTGTTGTCACCTCTGAGACGTGTTTCCAACCAACTGCTGAAAGTCCTGATGTGTTCCGGGTGTTTGGAGCGCAGACTGTTCTTGTGTTCATCGACATACGGGGTCACCAAGGTAGAGTTCTGTAGAACTGTGTAGTGTGCTTGAGACCAAGAATATCCGTCCCTGCATATTATTGAGTCTCTTCCAAGAGTGCCTTTTCCAGTCAGTCTCCCCTCATACCGCGATTTAGGGAGACCTATCTTCTTAAGGCCAGGAATGAAGTCAACACAAAACCCGATAACATCCTCTGTTTGATGGCCCATGGAGATGCTTCCTTCTGGCCTAGCGCGGTTACAGACATATTTCTTTCGGACTCCCATGAACCTCTCAAAGGGGAACATATTGTGTAGAAATACGGGCCCCAGGATGACAATCTCATCGACTAGATGAACTAGGACGTGCGTCATGATATTGAAGAAGGATGGTGGGAACACCAGCTCGAAACTGACAAGACATTGCGCCACATCACTCCTTAGCCTTGGTACGATTTCTGGATCGATCACCTTCTGAGATATTGCATTGAGGAATGCACATAGCTTCACAATGGCTAATCGGACGTATTCCCGTAGAAGCCCCCTCAATGCAACCGGAAGCAGTTGCATCATAATCACGTGGCAGTCATGAGACTTTAGGTTCTGAAACTTTTTCTCTGGCAAATTTATTATTCCCTTTATATTTGACGAGAAGCCAGTCGTGACCTTCATACTGAGCAGACATTCAAAGAAGATTTCTTTCTCTTCTTTCGTAAGAGCGTAGCTGGCAGGACCTTTATACTGCTTCAGAGGCTTGCCGTCTTTTTCGTGCAAACGTTGCAGGTCCTCCCGTGCCTCAGGTGTATCTTTTGTCTTCCCATACATGCCCAAGAAGCCTAGCAGGTTCACGCAAAGGTTCTTCGTCACATGCATCACGTCGATTGAGGAGCGGACCTCTAGGTCTTTCCAGTAGGGTAGGTCCCAAAATATAGATCTCTTCTTCCACATGGGTGCATGTCCCTCAGCGTCATTCGGAATAGCTAGTCCACCGGGACCCTTTCCAAAGATTACGTAGTGTAAATCATTGACCATAGCAAGTATGTGATCACCGGTACGCATGGCGGGCTTCTTCCGGTGATCTGCCTCGCCTTTGAAATGCTTGCCTTTCTTTCGACATTGATGGTTGGTCAGAAGAAATCGACGATGGCCCAGGTACACATTCTTCCTGCATTTGTCAAGGTATATACTTTCGGTGTCATCTAAACAGTGCGTGCATGTGTGGTATCCTTTGTTTGTCTGTCCTGAAAGGTTACTGAGAGCGGGCCAATCGTTGATGGTCACGAACAGCAACGCCTTAAGGTTAAATTCCTCCTGTCTGTGCTCATCCCACGTACGTACACCGTTTCCATTCCACAGCTGTAAAAGTTCTTCAACTAATGGCCTTAGGTACACATCAATTTCGTTGCCGGGTTGCTTAGGGCCTTGGATGAGAACTGGCAGCATAATGAACTTCCGCTTCATGCACATCCAAGGAGGAAGGTTATACATACATAGAGTCACGGGCCAGGTGCTGTGATTGCTGCTCTGCTCCCCGAAAGGATTAATGCCATCCGCGGTTAAAGCAAACCATACATTCCTTGGGTCCTTTGCAAACTCATCCCTGTACTTTCTCTGCGACCCGTCAGCGGGTGCTCTCAACTTCCCATCTTTCTTTAGGTTCACACTGTGCCATCGCATCAACTTGGCATGCTCTTCGTTTCTGAACAGACGTTTCAACTATGGTATTATAGGAGCATACCACATCACCTTCGCAGGAACCCTCTTCCTGGGGGGCTCGTCATCAACATCACCAGGGTCATCTCGTCTGATCTTATACCGCAATGCACCGCATACTGGGCATGCGTTCAGATCCTTGTATGCACCGCGGTAGAGGATGCAGTCATTAGGGCATGCATGTATCTTCTCCACCTCCAATCCTAGAGGGCATACGACCTTCTTTGCTGCGTATGTACTGTCGGGCAATTCGTTATCCTTTGGAAGCTTCTTCTTCAATATTTTCAGTAGCTTCTCAAATCCTTTGTCAGCCACAACATTCTCTGCCTTCCACTGCAGCAATTCCAGTACGGTACTGAGCTTTGAGTTGCCATCTTCGCAATTGGGGTATAACCCTTTTTTGTGATCCTCTAACATGCGATCGAACTTCAGCTTCTCCTTTTGACTTTCGCATTGCGTCCTTGCATCGACAATGACCCGGCAGAGATCATCATCATCGGGCACATCGTCTGGTTCCTCTTGATCTTCAGCAGCTTCACCCGTTGCAGCATCATTGGGCACATCGTCTAGTTCCTCTTGATCTTCACCAGCTCCCCCCTGTTGCAGTATCACCGTATTCAGGGGGCACATAGTTGTCATCGTACTCTTCTTCTTCGCCGTCTTCCATCATAACCCCTATTTCTCCGTGCCTCGTCCAAACATTATAGTGTGGCATGAAACCATTGTAAAGCAGGTGGGAGTGAAGGATTTTCCGGTTAGAGTAATACCTCGTATTCCCACATTCAGTGCATGGACAACACATAAAACCATTCTGCTTGTTTGCCTCAGCCGCATCGAGAAACTCATGCATGCCCTTAATGTACTCGCAGGTGTGTCTCTCACCGTACACTACAGGAAATAGGTAATTTGCCGTCTGTGGATCACAGACGGCAAAGACGTAAATCCAGACGGCAAAGAGTTTGCCGTCAGGAAGTAGACGACAAAGATTAATCGGCCAAGAATACTTTGCCGTCTGCTATTTTTCCGGATGACGGCAAAGATTTTGCCGTCAGCCTATATTGTTTGCTGTCAACGAGACCATCCAGACGGCAAAGAAAAGCAACCTAACAGACCCGCGCCCCTGACGGACGGCGTTAGTGTTGTGCCGTCAGGCAAACTACTTCTTTGCCGTTAGGCCGAAACATCACAGACGGCAAAGCATTCTTTACTATTAAAAAAATTAGACCAACAGTCTCGTCACCGCACGTCCACATCATCTCGTCCAAAGCTCGCCCGAGCAAATATTCTTGCCGCCCGTACGTATGGAGCAGAGGCCGCACGCGCCCGACAGCCAAGCTGCTCATGATGCCGACCTCACCAGAGATGAGCTGTTGTCCGTGCCCGACCTCACCGGAGAGAAGCACCGCTGCCAGAGGGAGGCCACGCCGGAGTGAGGAGGCGCTGGAAGGAGGAGGTCGGGCTGCTTGCCGGAGTGTGAAGGCACCGGAGTGAGGAGCCCGCACTGCTCGCCGGAATGAGGAGGCCGCGCCGCTCACTGGCCCGCGCCGCACCACCCGCGCTGCTCGTCGGTGTAAGGAGGCGATGGAGGGAGGAACTCACGCCACCCGCACTGGTCGCCGGAAGGAGGAAGCCGCACTGCTCACCGGCCCGCGTTGTGCCTCCCGCGCTGTTCAGGCCGTCTGCGCCGTGCTGCTCGCCGGAGAGGAGGCGCTGGAGGGAGGAGACACAAGAGGGAGGAGGCTGCGCTTCCTGGAGTGAGGAGGCGCTAGGGAAGGAGTCGTGCTACTCGCCGGCCTGTACTGGGAGCGGGCGGCGGTGCGAGGCCTCCAGCGTGGGGCGCTGGGGAGCGGACAGCGGAGCTAGCCAGGAGGCCGGCGGCGGCTTCCATGGCGACGAAGGACGGGGCCGGCTCGACGGGGATGGGGAACGGGGCCGGCTCGAGCGAGGAGAGAGGACGGGGTAGTTGGAGGGGAGCGTGGCTGGGTGCCAGGGTGGCTGGCGGCGACCATGGCGGGGCGGTTGGGGAGTTACGGGAGAGAGAGATGCGTAAGAGATAGAGAGAGTTAGCGGGATAAGGGAGAGAGAACGTGGTGGGGTCGGCTGAGGGACAGAGAACGTGGGGAGAGAGAACGTGGTGGGGGCGTGGGAGAGAGATACAGCGTGGGGTGTGGATCGTGCCACCTCATCGATCCGGGAGATGGATCCACGAGGTGTGTTTCTTCTTTGCCGTCTGCCATTTTTACTACAGACGGCAAAGAGCTACTTTGCCATCTGTAATAAAAATGGCAGACGGCAAAGTTATTTGCCGTATGCGGTTCTTATTACAGATAGTAAAGTAGCTCTTTGCCGTCTGTAGTAAAAATCATAGACGGCAAACTTTTCTTTGTCGTCTGTAATAAAAAACGCACACGGCAAAGTTTTCTTTGCCGTCAGTTATTCTTTGCCGACAGCAGCTGACAGCAAAAGTGCTCTTTGCCGTCTACCCCGATTAAAAGCTGACGGCAAAGATGCTCACTGACGGCAAACTAGCTATTTCCTGTAGTGGTACATCCATTGCCGGTTCATCTGCGTGCATTATACATAATTAAGTGTCCAAATTAATAGAAGTTCATCATCACATTAAAACCAAAGTGCATACATAGTTCTCATCTAACAACATATAGCTCTCCAGAGCATCTAATTAATTAAACCATACATTGAAACTATGTAAAACATTTCGATGCAAAAACAAATGCGTTCATAATCGCAACCAAGGTAACAATTGATCCAACGGCATAATGATACCAAGCCTCGGTATGAATGGCATATTTTCTAATCTTTCTAATCTTCAAGCGCATTGCATCCATCTTGATCTTGTGATCATCGACGACATCCGCAACATGCAACTCCAATATCATCTTCTCCTCAATTTTTTTATTTTTTCCTTCAACAAATTGTTTTCTTCTTCAAATAAATTTAACCTCTCAACAATAGGGTCGGTTGGCATTTCCGATTCACATACATCCTACATAAATAAAATCTATGTCACGTTGGTCGGCATAATTTTCATAAACAATAAATGAAGCAATAGTTATAAAGCTAATATATATACCACATCCAAATCATAGACAGGACGAGGGCCGACGGGGGCGGATACCAAAACCATCGCACTATATAAGATGCAATAATAAAAGTAAGAAAATAATACAAGTATCTATGTAAACATACAAGTAAGAATATTTTTCCTTTCAGAAAGAAGATAAGAACAAGAGGCTCACCACGGTGGTGCCGGCGATGAGCTCGGCGCAGGTGATCGACGGCGGTGAAGACGGGGACGGGGCGTGACGGACCGCTAAACCTAGACAAATATTATGGAAAATGGAGCTTGGAGGTCGAGCTTGGAGAGGATAAAGCTTAAGTAGTGTGGTTCGGGCATTCCATCGAACACCTTGTGTGCATAGGAGGTGAGCTAGAGCACCACCAAGCCCTCTCCCCCTCGGCCAGAGAAAAACAGAGCACTGGGGTGCTCTGCTCGCGAGCGAGGGGTATATATAGGCACCTCATTGGTCCCGGTTGGTGACATGAGCCGGGACTAAAGGGGAGCCTTTGGTCCTGGTTCAAGCCACCAACCTGGACCAATGGATGTGGGCCAGGAGCGAGGCCCATTGGTCCCGGTTCATCCCACCAACTTGGACCAAAAGGTCCAGATGAACCGGGACCAATGGCCCACGTGGCCCGGCCGGCCCCCTGGGCTCACGAACTGGGACCAATGCCCACATTGGTCCCAGTTCTGGACTGAACCGGGACTAATGGGCTGACCCGGCCTGGACCAAAGCCCTGTTTTCTACTAGTGATCTTTCGAAAGCCATGCCCGCGGTTATGGGCAGATGGGAATTTGTTAATGTCCGGTTGTAGAAAACCTGAAGTTGACCTTAATTAAAATACATCTACCGTGCGTGTTACCATGATGGTCTCTTCTCAGTGGGGTCCGGGAAGTGAACACGGTGTTGGAGTTATGCTTGACGTAGGTTCTTCTAGGATCACTTCTTGATCATAGTTTTCTCGACCGTGCTTTGCCTTCTCTTCTCGCTCTCATTTGCATACGTTAGCCACCATATATGCTAGTCGCTTCCTGCAACTCCACCTCATACCTTTTTACCCTACCTATAAGCTTAAATAGTCTTGATCGCGAGGGTGTTAGATTGCTGAGTCCCCGTGACTCGCAGATACTTCCAAAACCAGCTTGCAGGTGCCGTTGAACCGTGCAGATGACGCAACCAAGCTCAAGGAGGATCTCGATGAAGATCTTGTCCTTTGTGTTGTTTCGTTCTAGTTGATCAGTAGTGGAGCCCAGTTGGGGTCAATCGGGGATCTGTGTAGCATTTGGGGTAGTCTTCTTCATTTTGGGTTCCGTAGTCGGACCTTGTGTGTATCTGGATGATGTAATGTTATATTCATGTATTGTGTGAAGTGGAAATTGTAAGCCAACTATGTACCTTTCCCCTTTATTTATGTACATGGGTTTTTTGCGAAGATTACCTCACTTGCGACATTCCTTTCAATGCGGTTATGCATCTAAGTCGTGCTTCGACACGTGGGAGATATAGCTGCATCGAGGGCATTACAAGTTGGTAATCAGAGCCTTCCCGGACTTAGGAGCCCCTTGATTGATTGAATTGCTGGCGTTGTTTAGTCTAGAAAAATGTTTTGAGTCTTATAGGATTATATATATCGGAGAGTTAGGAATTCTTTTTACTCCTCAGTCCCTTCGTCACTCTGGTGAGACATCCTAACGTAGAGTTTTGACTCTTCTCTTCTCAAATTTCACTAAATTCTTTTGTTAGGATCACGCGGGTATCTTGGAATCGTTCCGATGGTTTTGTGACGAGAACATTGTTCTTGGTGCCTCCTGTCATTTAGGGGTTGTGGCAGTGTCCCGGGGAGTTGAGCTCCGAGGTGTTGTTGTCACAATTTTATCGTTGAGATTCTGGAATACCTGAGTTTCGCCGACATCGAAAATCTCTTTTATGAAGTTCTTGGTGAGATAACCTCGACGCCACCCAGTACTGGGGTGGGAGTTCGGGAGTATTGCCATAACTTGTATAACGGATGCTTTTCGAAGGTTGAGGTAAACGATTTCCGAAGGTTTCTTGGTTATGTGTTGAAGGATGGATACAGCTGGATGTAGGATTTGTGTAGTTTTGGGTGAGATATTATGCTTCCCCTGTATCCCCAACACCTGATTGCATAACTGGAAAATTTTGGGAGTTTATAAGTGGGAATTGAAGTAGCTCTTAGGATATCTTTCCGACATATGTATGATATGAAATTGGGGTTCGATGTCTAGTGGTCTGCCTATCCACGGTTGGTTTTACAGTGGTCTCATTGTGTCTTAAAGAGTCCTTGGCTATGCCGACTCGGGGACGCTTCATATATCATGTGCACTGCCTTGTACATGATGGTGTTGTACGATCGAGCCCATGTAGGCCCCACCACGAAAACTTCGAACGAATTCTCTATCATATGTCTTTTCCGGCTTATTTTGCAAGCCAATCCTTTGTTTTTGTTTTCAGTTGTGGTATTCGAGTTGCTTCAATGTCAAATGTGGATTCCATACCTTTCCTAAATGGTGTTCTCATACTTCTATGTGAATACAAATCCTTCATCATCATCGAGATTGTCATGTTAATTCTTTTTCAGCCGACATGTTTCTCTTCAAGTGGATCCGATCATTTCAACATAAGCAAGATCAATTATCAGTTCTTCTCAACGTTGTTTGTTTCATCCGTCCCAAATTGCCTTTGTTTTTCCCACCCTACCCACTCTTTTTCTTCGAGGACTCAGATATCTTAATCAAGTATCCATTTGATTCATGTGAGATTTCTTCTTTTTCTTTCCATCAATGTTCTTATCCGGGGATTCTCAAGAAAGATGCTAACGGAGCTTCTAGTTCATCATTATTCATTCTTTTCTCCTCTGGTGGACGCAAATCAAGCCTTCAGTGTTGTTCATATCCTTTTTTCCTTTGTTTCAAATGTCTTCTCATGCCGGTGCACCTTATTATCATTCGACCTCTCGCTATTCAATTGTTCCGGAGTGCTGAACATATCTTGAGGTTGTTATCTCATTCAAGCCTTTTAATTCAACCGGTGCATTCTCTCTTTTAAATCGTTCTACGGTATTTCTTTTGAGTGAGCCCTAAGCCACAGGTCTTTTCCCAGGATCTTACCTGACTCTTCTAATTTTTCCCGGAGTTACTCCCAAATTCTTTTCCAAGTTTGAAGTAAGAATGAATTTTCATCAGTCAGATGTGTTTCTCCAAGATCTCTCAATTTCTTTTCATCGTTGGCTCAACCTCTTCTCTTTTGATTATTCCGGAGTGCCTCAATAATTCATGTTGGTGTTTCTCGTCGTAATTCTTAGATTTTGAAGACCGAAGAAGAGTTTCTCTTAAATCTTCCTCCGTTCTCGTGAAGATTCATGGTGCTAGCTTTATGCCATCCTCTCATAATTGTTTTCGAATTGTGAGAATTCTTTTCACCCATCCGGAGTAATTCAAGAGTCCTTTCAATTTGATTCTCCAAAGGCCATCATTTCAGCATTATTCATTCTAGCTTTGAGCTCTAGTTCTCCAAATCCTACCGGTGCATCATTCAAATATTCTCTAATCAGTTCATGATCTTTTCGTTCTCTTGTATCTAAATTCCCTCAAGTAGCTTCATTCATTCTCAAATTCTTCCCGGTGTCTCGTTATCTTTTCTTTGTTCATTTCAATTCTCACGGTGGTTCGTTCAAGAGTTCTCTTCCTTCGTTATCATACAGATTCATTCGTTCTTTCATCCTACCGGTGGATCATCGAAGACCTTCTCAACTTTGCGCTATATCTCTCTTAATCTTTTCTACGAGAATAAGTAGTATGCCAAATCCATTGCTTGTCATCAATCTAAATTGGTGAAGGATACGCATGATGTAATCCTTATTCTTGTTTCATCCAAGTGATTAATTCCCTATTCCGGAGGTTCATCAAATTCTCGATTCAAGTTGTCCATCTTTCTTTCCAGAGCTCAAAGTTATTTCAATTATTGCATCGCGAAGATCCATCTAAAGCATTACAAGGCTTTACCTTGTGTTTTCAACTTCTCTTTCTTTTTATCATCATTTTGTTACCAGAGTTCTTCATGGAGTTTCTACATGGTGGTTCAAAAAGGATTTAATTCCTACTCCAAATTTCCATCGAGATTCTTTTCATAGGAGCTCAAGCATTCTTCATCTTGCAATCCGGAGTGCAATTCTTTCACACATATCTTTTGAAGTGGTGTTATGTCATTCACAAGTTATCAAGAATGAGATATTTTAAATCCATCAATCTCGTCGTTGGAGTTATCTTGGGTTATATTTCACCTAAAGCCTTCCCTAAGGATTGTTGTTTTTTATGGTGCTCATAAATGACCCAAGTTCTTCATCTATCATCCCGGTGAAATATTTTCTCGTCTCCTTGTTCATATCAATCCAAATTTTTTTCCCGTGAGTGGCAGATTCTCACCTCATAGTTTTGAGTTGTTCTCCATAAGTCCACTACAAGATTACTCTTTTCATTGTTGGTTTTTTTCCAACAACTACGTTCGACCCTTCTCCTAAAGATGCTTCAATCTCATTCGTGATAGAAGATATTGTTTTTCTCCTCCGTTCATTCCATTCCATTATCTCATTTCTTCCGGAGGCATTGTGATGCTGCTCTCTTCAAACCTTCGTCTGTTCTTGTCAGGTTCTTGTTCTTTTCATGCTTATCCATTTAACCGGAGTGTTGTGCCCTTTTACTCAAGTTATTTTCGCCTTATCAAGCCTTGCATCTCTTCTCAACCGGAGTGTTGTCCGAATTTTTTCTTCCTTGTTACTCTTTCCTACCGAAGTGCTTTCAACTTTGTTCTTCTTTGCGACATTCTTTCTTTCAATCTGTTCAACCTCTCAAGGTTCGCTGGTTTCACTTGTTTGTCAAAGAAGCAACTTAGTTTTACCTCTTCTCTTTCTCTTCCGTTTTTTCCCTCCGGTGCCATTCTAGATATCGGGACGAGATCCTTTCGTAGTGGTGGAGTGTTGTAATGCCCCAAGACCGGAGCTTCAGATGCCTTCCATGTTTCCGGGTGTTGTCGGGTGATTCGTTTTGGTTCGTTGCATCATGTGCTTTGCATCATGTCATCATGTCATAAGTCTTTTTGCATCTCAACTAAATGAATGGCATGGATCTTTGATCCATTTAAACCGAGGGAAGGGTGACTTCTCGTTATAACATATCCTCCCGATAGTAGAAAGCTATATTAAATATTTCTTTAATTTGAAATTCACCATAACACACTTGCAAAATCCCAATGCCTTTTGTTATTTCAACTCTTGGCCTCTAACTTTGCCACATGTCCTTTCGTCATTTTCCAGAGCTCCACCTAATTCTCAACATTTTTGGGAACTCCTAAAACCTATCCTAGTTCAAACCTTTTGAATTAAATTCAAAGAAATTTGAATTTATTCTTTAAATCTTGGTCTTTCCTAATTTTCTCGGACCAAACATATTTTTGTGTGTCCAAGAAAATTTACCGCTTTTCCAAATTCTTCTTCAACCTTCTCCTCTGTCATATTTCCTTTCTTTTAGTTCTCTGTTTTTTTTAAAACAAAGGAGTGGGGGAGAGAGAGAGTAGCCCAGCTGGCCACTTGGGCCTCAGTCCAGGCCGGCCCGCTTCCCAGTCCCGCTATCTAACCCTAGTACCGCAGCCCGATCCCCATCTCCCATCTCTCCCTCCTCTCTCTAACCTCACGCCACCAGGAGAGGACGCACGCGCCCGATGCCCTCTGCCCGATGCCATCTCCCTCTCCTCAATCTCTCTCTCGATCCCCAGGGCCGCCCCACTTCCCTCGTTCCTCTCCTCGATCTCCCTCGAACCCCTCCTATGGCGCTGCCCTTGCCCCAAGCTCGCCACTGCTGCACTACTTAGCCATGCTCCAGCGCCGCACCGTTGCATCCTTGCTGCACGCCGCGCCCTTCCTCCTCGACCTTCCCGGAGCACTAGTTGACGTCGGCGCCCGCCTTCCTCCGCCTCGCCCATGTCCTCCTCTGTACAGGATCCGGCCCCGATGCCTCATCCCCGACCTCCTCGTTCGATTCCTCGTCATCGTAGACATGCCAAGTACTCTGCTCCGTCCAGGAAGTGGGCACCTGTCTTCATCGCCTGAAACGGCCCAGACCGTCGAGCAGGGATGCCACGGCCGTCCTCTTCTTCAGATCAAGGCTCCGGCAGTCGGTTCCGGTTCCCCTCAGCAACACATCAAGCTCCGGCCGGTCCGGCCTCGTGTCTTCCCCGCCGTCCCTCGCTAACGCCAAGCTCTGGCCGCGCACAAAGCTTCTGTTGCAGTCGACGCTGCTCCTGTTCGTCAGGAGTTGATGAGGCAGACAGCTCGCTCGCCTCCCCTGATTCATGCATGTGGGCATCGCAGCCGCAGCCCAGCTGCCGCCCCCCTTCGCGTCCTGCCGTCGCCATGAACCCTCCCTGTAATAGGAGCTCCGCGGTCTTCCGCACGGCCGTGGGCGTTTTGGAGTCGTATGCCTCCTGCACACATCGTGGTTTCCACAAAGTCCACCAAAGGCCACCCTACAACAACTACCAAGTGCCCCTTCGTTTCGTCTAAGCCCGTCAAGCCCCTCGATGACAAGTGCACGACTATGCGGATTGTGCCAAGTACCATGATGTCGAGACCCCTCAAGTTCGACTGCAAGAAAACGCCAAGTACCCCTACGCGCGAGGACGCCAAGACCGTTTCGGGGTTCACCAAGTACCGCTACCGATGACTCGAACGCCTTCAAAACGTATACCACTACTACCGCCCGAACATCTATGGAACATGTACCACAACCATCGCCGAAGAACCTTGAACGTCTACCGATGACCCTCAAGTTCGTCCACGATTGCTATGTACCACTACCATCGACGCGAACCACTACTTCCACTACAGCATGAGTACAACTACTACCACTACGAACGTGGCGAGAACATCTACTCCCTCTACTTTGCACCAAACCGATACGCTTCAAAACGCACGCTTCGAAGGTATAACCCCAAGACGACCGTCCGAGAATGTTTGCATGTGTTGTATGAGTTGCACCCTATGTTTGCACCGTGCCTGAGTTGTCACTTGCTCGATCCTCCTCTTCTGCCGCTAATTCGTGGGAACCCGGTTACCGGATCACCCCACCATCTTTTGCACGCTCCCGCCATACTTCCTTTGCACCGGTATTTCCATGAGCTACTGGAACCGTTATCGTTGCCGTGGCACTCCCTTTCTTTCCACCTCGGTGACAAATGCTTCATAATGCTCTTGTCAACTTTTAATAAAAATTGCATAAACTTGCACATGTCATTCGCATCATGATAACAACAATTAAAATGTTTAAATTGTTGTTGCATTAAACTACTAAGGCATATGGAGATTTACCGGATTCGGAATTTGTTATATCCGGCCCCATTTAAATTGTTTAGATGTTGTAGTGTTGTTATGCCTCACCTCTTGCCATGTTAATCAACATTTAATATTGTTGGGTACTTAAACGAGATCGAACTAAATAACTTGTTGTGGTGTTTGGTCAATATGCAACTCGCTGTATATTGAGCTCCACTTAATTTGTAGTTTTGCTTGTTGCACTTTGCCATGCCATGTCTCATTAAACCGGACATGCATCATACATGTTTGCGCACCATGCCATGCTTAAGTGGTGGTTGTTTACTATGTTGTGTGCTTCTTTCTGGTGTTGCTTCTTCGGGTTAGTTCTGATAATGTCACGTTTGTGAGGAACCGTTCGACTACGTCCGTTTGTCTTCTTCATGGACTCGTTCTTCTTCCTTGCGGGATCTCAGGCAAGATGACCATACCCTTGAAATCACTTCTATCTTTGCTTGCTAGAAGATTGCTCTTTTACTATGCCTATGCTGCGATATCTACCACTTGCTTATCATGCCTCCCATATTGTTAAGCCAAGCCACTAACCCACCTTATCCTAGTAAACCATTGTTTAGCTATGTTACCGCTTTGCTCAGCCCCTCTTATAGCGTTGTTAGTTGCAGGTGAAGATTGGAGTTTGTTCCATATTGGAACATGGATATTTTGTTGGGTTATCACAATATCTTTTATTTAATTAATGAATCTATATACTTGGTAAAGGGTGGAAGGCTCGGCCTTATGCCTAGTGTTTTGTTCCACTCTTGCCGCCCTAGTTTCCGTCATACCGGTGTTATGTTCCCGGATTTTGCGTTCCTTACACGGTTGGGTTATAATGGGAACCCCATGACAGTTCGCCTTGAATAAAACTCCTCCAGCAATGCCCAACATTGGTTTTACCATTCGCCACCTAGCCTTTTTTCCCTTGGGTTCCGCGGACTCAAGGGTCATCTTTATTTAAACCCCGAGCCAGTGCTCCTCTGAGTGTTGGTCCACCTTGTCAGCCGCCAGTGGCCACCAGGGGCAACTCTGGGTTGGCCTACCAGAAGTTTGGACAATCTGAGTGTGCCCTGAGAACGAGATATGTGCATCTCCTGTCGGGATTTGTCGGCACATTCGGGCGGTGTTGCTGGACTTGTTTTACCATTGTCAAGGATGTCTTGTAACCGGGATGCCGAGTCTGATCGGATTGTCTTGGGAGAAGGAATATCCTTCATTGACCGTGAGAGCTTGTGATGGGCTAAGTTGGGACACCCCTGCAGGGATTGATCTTTCAAAAGACAAGCCCGCGGTTATGGGCAGATGGGAATTTGTTAATGTCCGGTTGTAGAAAACCTGAAGTTCACCTTAATTATAATACATCTACCGCGTGTGTTACCGTGATGGTCTCTTCTCGGCGGGGTCCGGGAAGTGAACACGGTGTTGGAGTTATGCTTGACGTAGGTTGTTCTAGGATCACTTCTTGATCATAGTTTTCTCGACCGTGCTTTGCCTTCTCTTCTCGCTCTCATTTGCGTATGTTAGCCACCATATGTGCTAGTTGCTTGCTGTAGCTCCACCTCATACCTTTTTACCCTACCTATAAGCTTAAATAGTCTTGATCGCGAGGGTGTGAGATTGCTGAGTCCCCGTGACTCACAGATACTTCCAAAACCAGCTTGCAGGTGCCGTTGAACCGTGCAGATGACGCAACCAAGCTCAAGGAGGAGCTCGATGAAGATCTTGTCCTTTGTGTTGTTCCGTTCTAGTTGATTAGTAGTGGAGCCCAGTTGGGGTCGATTGGGGATCTGTGTAGCATTTGGGGTAGTCTTCTTCATTTTGGGTTCCGTAGTCGGATCTTGTGTGTATCTGGATGATGTAATGTTATATTCATGTATTGTGTGAAGTGGCGATTGTAAGACAACTATGTACCTTTCCCCTTTATTTATGTACATGGGTTTTTTGCGAAGATTACCTCACTTGCAACATTGATTTCAATGCGGTTATGCCTCTAAGTCGTGCTTCGACACGTGGGAGATATAGCCACATAGAGGGCATTACAAGTTGGTAATAAGAGCCTTCCCCGATTTAGGAGCCCCCTGCTTGATCGAATCGCTGGCGTTGTTGAGTCTAGAAAAATGTTTTGAGTCTTATAGGATTATATATATCAGAGAGTTAGGAATTCTTTTTTACTCCTCAGTCCCTTCGTCGCTCTGGTGAGACATCCTGACGTAGAGTTTTGACTCTTCTCTTCTCAAATTTCACTAATTTTTTTTGTTAGGATCACGCGGGTATCTTGGAATCGTTCCGATGGTTTTGTGACGAGAACATTGTTCTTGGTGCCTCTTGTCATTTAGGGGTTGTGGCAGTGTCCCGGGGAGTTGAGCTCCGAGGTGTTGTCTTCACAATTTTATCGTTGAGATTCTGGAATACCTAAGTTTCGCCGACATCGAAAATCTCTTTTATGCAGTTGTTGGTGAGATAACCTCGACGCCACCCAGTACTGGGGCGGGAGTTCAGGAGTATTGCCATAACTCATATAACGGATGCTTTTCGAAGGTTGAGGTAAACGATTTCTGAAGGTTTCTTGGTTATGTGTTGAAGGATGGATACAGCTAGATGTAGGATTTGTGTAGTTTTGGGTGAGATATTATGCTTCCCCTGTACCCCCAACACCTGATTGCATAACCGGAAAATTTTGGGAGTTTATAAGTGGGAATTCAAGTAGCTCTTAGGATATCTTTCCGACATATGTATGATATGAAATTGGGGTTCGACGTCTAGTGGTCCGCCTGTCCACGGTTGGTTTTACAGTGGTCTCATTGTGTCTTAAAGAGTCCTTGGCTATGCCGACTCGGGGACGCTTCGTATGTCATGTGCATTGCCTTGTACATGATGGTGTTTTACGATCGAGCCCGTGTAGGCCCCACCACGAAAACTTCGAACGAAATGTCTATCATATGTTTGTTCCGGCTTATTTTGCAAGCCAATCCTTTGTTTTTGTTTTCAGTTGTGGTATTCGAGTTGCTTTAATGTCAAATGTGGATTCCATACCTTTCCTAAATGGTGTTCTCATACTTCTATGTGAATACAAATCCTTCATCATCATCGCGATTGTCATGTTAATTCTTTTTCAACCGGCGTGTTTCTCTTCAAGTGGATCCGATCATTTCAACATCAGCAAGATCAATTATCAGTTCTTCTCAACGTTGTTTGTTTCATCCGTCCCAAATTGCCTTTATTTTTCCACCCTACCCACCCTTTTTCTTTGAGGACTCAGATATCTTAATCAAGTATCCATTTGATTCATGTGAGCTTTCTTCTTTTTATTTCCATCAATGTTCTTATCCGGGGATTCTCAAGAAAGATGCTAACAGAGCTTCTAGTTCATCATTATTCGTTCTTTTCTCCTCCGGTGGACGCAAATCAAGCCTTCAGTGTTGTTCATATCCTTTTTTTCTTTGTTTCAAATGTGTTCTCATGCCGGTGCACCTTATTATCATTCGACTTCTCGCTATTCAATTGTTCCGGAGTGCTGAAGATATCTAGAGGTTGTTATCTCATTCAAGCCTTTTAATTCAACCGGTGCATTCTCTCTTTTAAATCGTTCTACGGTATTTCTTTTGAGTGGGCCCTAACCCACAGGTCTTTTCCCAGGATCTTACCTGACTCTTCTAATTTTTCCGGAGTTACTCCCAAATTCTTTTCCAAGTTTGACGTAAGAATGAATTTTCATCAGTCAAATGTGTTTCTACAAGATCTCTCAATTTCTTTTCATCGTTGGCTCAACCTCTTCGCTTTTGTTTATTCTGGAGTGCCTCAATAATTCATGTTGGTGTTTCTCATTGTAATTCTTAGATTTTGAAGACCGAAGAAGAGTTTCTCTTAAAGCTTCCTCCGTTCTCGTGAAGATTCATGGTGCTAGCTTTATGCCATCCTCTCATAATTGTTTTCGAATTGTGAGAATTCTTTTCACCCATCCGGAGTAATTCAAGAGTCCTTTCAGTTTGATTCGCCGAAGGCCATCATTTCAGTATTATTCATTCCAGCTTTGAGCTCTAGTTCTCCAAATCCTACCGGTGCATCATTCAAATATTCTCTAATCAGTTCGTGATCTTTTCGTTCTCTTGTATCTAAATTCCCTCAAGTATCTTCATTCATTCTCAAATTCTTCCCGGTGTCTCGTTATCTTTTCTTCGTTCATTTCAATTCTCACGGTGGTTCGTTCAAGAGTTCTCCTCCTTCGTTATCATACAGATTCATTCGTTCTTTCGTCCTACCGGTGGATCATCGAAGACCTTCTCAACTTTGCGTTATATCTCTCTTAATCTTTTCTACGAGAATAAGTAGTATGCCAAATCCATTGCTTGTCATCAATCTAAATTGGTGAAGGATACGCATAACGTAATCCTTATTCTTGTTTCATCCAAGTGATTAATTCCCTATTCCGGAGGTTCATCAAATTCTCGATTCAAGTTGTCCATCTTTCTTTCCGGAGCTCAAAGTTATTTCAATTATTGCATCGCGAAGATCCATCTAAAGCATTACAAGGCTTTACCTTGTGTTTTCAACTTCTCTTTCTTGTTATCATCATTTTGTTAGCGGAGTTCTCCATGGAGTTTCTACATGGTGGTTCAAAAAGGATTTAATTCCTACTCCAAATTTTCATCGAGATTCTTTCCAGAGGAGCTCAAGCATTCATCTTGCAATCTGGAGTGCAATTCTTTCACACATATCTTTTGAAGTGGTGTTATGTCATTCTTGATAACTTTCGCTTCGTGCTTTGTGATTCACAAGTTATCAAGAATGAGATATTTTAAATTCATCAATCTCGTCGTTCGAGTTATCTTGGGTTATATTTCACCTAAAGCATTCCCTAAGGATTGTTGTTTTTTATGGTGCTCATAAATGACCCAAGTTCTTCATCTATCATCCCGGTGAAATATTTTCTCGTCTCCTTGTTCATATCAATCCAATTTTTTTCCCGTGAGTGGCAGATTCTCACCTCATAGTTTTGAGTTGTTCTCCATAAGTCCAATACAAGATTACTCTTTTCGTTGTTGGTTTTTTCCAACAACTACGTTCGACCCTTCTCCTAAAGATGCTTCAATCTCATTCGAGATAGAAGATATTGTTTTTCTCCTCCGTTCATTCCATTCCATTATCTCATTTCTTCCGGAGGCATTGTGATGCTGCTCTCTTCAAACCTTCTTCTGTTCTTGTCAGGTTCTTGTTCTTTTCATGCTTATCCATTTTACCGGAGTGTTGTGCCCTTTTACTCAAGTTATTTTCGCCTTATCAAGCCTTGCATCTCTTCTCAACCAGAGTGCTGTCCGAATTTGTTCTTCCTTGTTACTCTTTCCTACCGGAGTGCTTTCACTTTGTTCTTCTTCGCGGCATTCTTTCTTTCAATCTGTTCAACCTCTCAAGGTTCGCTGGTTTCACTCGTTTGTCAAAGAAGCAACTTAGTTTTAACTCTTCTCTTTCTCTTCCGTTTTTTCCGTCCGGTGCCATTCTAGAACTCGGGACGAGAACCTTTCGTACAGGTGGAATGTTGTAATGCCCCAAGACCGGAGCTTCAGATGCCTTCCATGTTTCCAGGTGTTGTCGGGTGATTCGTTTTTGTTCGTTGCATCATGTGCATTGCATCATGTCATCAAGTCATAAGTCTTTTTGCATCTCAACTAAATAAATGGCATGGATCTTTGATCCATTTAAATCGAGGGAAGGGTGACTTCTCGTTATAGCATATCCTCCTGATAGTAGGGAGCTATATTAAATATTTCTTTAATTTGAAATTCACCATAACACACTTGCAAAATCCCAATGCCTTTTGTTATTTCAACTCTTGGCCTCTAACTTTGCCACATGTCCTTTCGTCATCTTCCGGAGCTCCACCTAATTTCTCAACATTTTTGGGCACTCCTAAAACCTATCCTAGTTCAAACTTTTTGAATTAAATTCAAAGAAATTTGAATTTATTCTTTCAATCTTGGTCTTTCCTAATTTTTTCGGACCAAACATATTTTTGTGAGTCCAAGAAAATTTACCGCTTGTCCAAATTCTTCTTCAACCCTCTCCTCTGTCCTTTTTCCTTTCTTTTAGTTCTCTATTTTAAAAAAACAAAGGAGTGGGGGAGAGAGAGAGTAGCCCAGTTGGCCACTTGGGCCTCAGTGCAGGCCGGCCCGCTTCCCAGTCCCGCTTTCTAACCCTAGTACCGCAGCCCGATCCCCATCTGCCATCTCTCCCTCCTCTCGCTAACCTCGCGCCGCCAGGAGAGGACGCACGCACCCGATGCCCTCTGCCCGATCCCATATCCCTCTCCTCAATCTCTCGCTCGATCCCCAGGGCCACCCCACTTCCCTCATTCCTCTCCTCGATCTCCCTCAAACCCCTCCTATGGCGCTGCCCTTGCCCCGAGCTCGCCACTGCTGCACTACTTTGCCATGCTCCAGTGCCGCACCGTTGCATCCTTGCTGCACGCCGCGCCCCTGCCTCCTCGACCTTCCCGGAGCACCAGTTGACGCCGGCGCCCGCCTTCCTCCGCCTCGCCCGTGTCCTCCTCTGTACAGGATCCGGCACCGATGCCTCATCCCCGACCTCCTCGTTCGATTCCTCGTCGTCGTAGATGTGCCAAGTCCTCTGCTCCGTCCAGGAAGCGGGAGCATGTCTTCATCGCCTGAAACAGCCCAGTCCGTCGAGCAGGGATGCCACGGCCGTCCTCTTCTTTAGATCAAGGCTCCGGCAGTCGGTTCTGGTTCCCGTCAGCAACACATCGAGCTCCGGCCGGTCCAGCCTCGTGTCTTCCCCGCTGTCCCTTGCTAGCGCCAAGCTCTGGCCGCGAACAAAGCTTCAGTTGCAGTCACCGCTGCTCCTATTCGTCAGGAGTTGACGAGGCAGACAGCTCGCTCGCCTCCCCTGCTTCATGCATGTGGGCATCGCAGCCGTAGCCCAGCTGTCGCCCTCCTTCGCGTCCTGCCGTCGCCATGAACCCTCCCCGTAACAGGAGCTACGCGGTCTTCCGCACGGCCGTGGGCGTTTTGGAATCGTATGCCTCGTGCACACATCGTGGTTTCCACCAAGTCCACCGAAGGGCACCCTACAACAACTACCAAGTACCCCTTCGTTTCGTCTAAGCCCGTCAAGCCCCTCGACGACAAGTGCACGAACATGCGGATTGTGCCAAGTATCACGATGTCGAGACCCCTCGAGTTTGACTATACGCGCGAATATGCCAAGACCGTTTCGGGGTTCACCAACTACCGCTACCGATGGCTCGAACGCCTTCGAAACGTATATCACTACTGCCGCCCGAACATCTACGGAACGTGTACCACAACCATCGCCGAAGAACCATGAACGTCTATCGACGACCCTCAAGTTCGTCCCTGATTGCTATGTACGACTACCATCGACGCGAACCACTACTTCCACTACGGCATGAGTACAACTACTACCACTACGAACGTGGCGAGAACGTCTACTCCTTCTACTTTGCACCGAACCGATATGCTTCAAAACGCACGCTTCGAAGGTATAACCCCAAGACGACCGTCCGAGAACGTTTGCATGTGTTGTATGAGTTGCACCCTATGTTTGCACTATGCCCGAGTTGTCACTTGCTCGATCCTCCTCTTCTGCCGCTAATTCGTGGGAACCCGGTTACCGGATCACCCCACCATCTTTTGCACGCTCCCGCCATACTTCCTTTGCACCGGTATTTCCATGAGCTACCGGAACCATTATCGTTGTCGTGGCACTCCCTTTCTTTCCACCCCGGTGACAAATGCTTCATAATGCTCTTGTCAACTTGTAATAAAAATTGCATAAACTTGCACATGTCATCCGCATCATGATAACAACAGTTAAAATGTTTAAATTGTTGTTGCATTATACTACTAAGGCGTATGGGGATTTACCGGATTCGATATTTGTTATATCCGGCCCCATTTAAATTGTTTAGATGTTGTAGTGTTGTTATGGCTCACTTCTTGCCATGTTAATCAAAATTTAATATTGTTGGGTACTTAAACGAGATCGAACTAAATAACTTGTTGTGGTGTTTCGTCAGTATGCAACTCGTTGTATATTGAGCTCCACTTAATTTGTAGTTTTGCTTGTTGCACTTTGCCATGCCATGCATCATTAAACCGGACGTGCATCATACTTGTTTGTGCATTGTTCCATGCTTATGTGGTGGTTGTTTACTATGTTGTGTGATTCTTTCCGGTGTTGCTTCTTCGGGTTAGTTCCGATTACGTCGCGTTTGTGAGGAACCGTTTGACTACGTCCGTTTGTCTTCTTCATGGACTCTTTCTTCTTCCTTGCGGGATCTCAGGCAAGATGACCATACCCTTGAAGTCACTTCTATCTTTGCTTGCTAGATGCTCTCTATTTTGCTATGCCTATGCTACGATACCTACCACTTGCTTATCATGCCTCCCATATTGTTATGCCAAGCCTCTAACCCACCTTATCCTGGCAAACCATTGTTTGGCTATGTTACCGCTTTGCTCAGCCCCTCTTATAGCGTTGTTAGTTGCAGGTGAAGATTGGAGTTTGTTCCATGTTGGAACATGGATATTTTGTTGGGTTATCACAATATCTTTTATTTAATTAATGCATCTATGTACTTGGTGAAGGTTGGAAGGCTCGGCCTTATGCCTAGTGTTTTGTTCCACTCTTGCCGCCCTAGTTTCCGTCATATCAGTGTTATGTTCCCGGATTTTGCGTTCCTTAGACGGTTGGGTTATAATGGGAACCACATGACAGTTCGCCTTGAATAAAACTCCTCCAGCAATGCCCAACATTGGTTTTACCATTCGCCACCTAGCCTTTTTTTCCCTTGGGTTCCGCGAACTCAAGGGTCATCTTTATTTAAACCCCGGGCCAGTGTTACTCTGAGTGTTGGTCCACCTTGTCAGCCGCCGGTGGCCACCAGGGGCAACTCCGGGATGGCCTACCGGAAGTTTGGACAATTTGAGTGTGCCCTGAGAACGAGATATGTGCAGCTCCTATCGGGATTTGTCGGCACATTCGGGCGGTGTTGCTGGACTTGTTTTACCATTGTCAAGGATGTCTTGTAACCGGGATGCCGAGTCTGATGGGATTGTCTTGGGAGAAGGAATATCCTTCGTTGACCGTGAGAGCTTGTGATGGGCTAAGTGGGACACCCCTGTAGGGATTGATCTTTCGAAAGCCATGCTCGCGGTTATGGGCAGATGGGAATTTGTTAATGTCCGCTTGTAGAAAACTTGATGTTGACCTTAATTAAAATACATCTACCATGTGTGTTATCGTGATGGTCTCTTCTCGCGGGGTCCGGGAAGTGAACACGGTGTTGGAGTTATGCTTGACATAGGTTGTTCTAGGATCACTTCTTGATCATAGTTTTCTCGACCGTGCTTTGCCTTCTCTTCTTGCTCTCATTTGCGTATGTTAGCCACCATATATGCTAGTCGCTTGCTGCAGCTCCACCTCATACCTTTTTACCCTACCTATAAGCTTAAATAGTCTTGATCGCCAGGGTGTGAGATTGCTGAGTCCCCGTGACTCACAGATACTTCCAAAACCAGCTTGCAGGTGCCGTTGAACCGTGCAGATGACGCAACAAAGCTCAAGGAGGAGCTCGATGAAGATATTGTCCTTTGTGTCGTTTCGTTCTAGTTGATCAGTAGTGGATCCCAGTTGGGGTCGATCGGGGATCTGTGTAGCATTTCGGGTAGTCTTCTTCATTTTGGGTTCCGTGGTCGGACCTTGTGTGTATCTGGATGATGTAATGTTATATTCATGTATTGTGTGAAGTGGCGATTGTAAGCCAACTATGTACCTTTCCCCTTTATTTATGTACATGGGTTGTTTGCGAAGATTACCTCACTTGCGACATTGCTTTCAATGCGGTTATGCCTCTAAGTCGTGCTTCGACATGTGGGAGATATAGCCGCATCGAGGGTGTTACACATTGAGAATTCACTGTGCCGTCACCGTAAGGCTTGATGGCTCCTTCGATCATCGGTAACGATGCGGTCCAGGGTGAGGTTTTCCTCCCCGAACAGATCTTCGTATTCGGCGGCTTTGCACTACGGGCCAACTCACTTGGCCATCTTAAGAAGATCGAGATCTACAACCCTGGCCATCAGGTTAGGTTCGGAAACTTAAACTACGCTGCCGACATCCGCGGAGACTTGATCTTCGATGGATTCAAGCCCATGTCAGGTGCACTGCACAATCACGACGAGCATGACGTAACTCTGTCGTCGGACAGTGTTCGGGAGATTACACCTGCAACTACTCCGACCCTCAATCCGGAGCAAATTGCGCCATCCAAGTACGGGGGGATAGACCCCGCCATGGAGGCCGCACTCTCAGTGGCTATGGAGCCGGATACTGACTTTACCCCTTACGAGAGCCGTGTTGCCGAACCACTGGATTCGTCCCCGGCCACGGACTCCAAGCCGCCTGCGTCCGTGCCTATCGAATCTGATTGGGCGCCGATCATGGAGTTCACCTCCGCGGATATCTTTCAGCACTGACCTTTCGGCGATGTGTTAAATTCATTAAGGTCTCTCTCCTTGTCAGGAGATCCTTGGCCGAACTTTGTCCGACTAGAATGGGATGCGGACGACGAAGAAATTCGCTCCCCACCCACCACCCACTTAGTAGCCACTGTCGACGATTTAACCGACATGCTCAACTTCGACTCCGAAGACATCGATGGTATGGACGACGATGCAGGAGACGAGCAGGAACCACCGCCCATAGGACGCTAGACCGCCACCTCATCATATGATATATACATGGTGGACACCCCCAAAGAAGGCAATGGCGACGAGACAGCGGAGGATGACCCCTCCAAGAAGCAACCCAAGCACCGACGTCAGCGGCGCCGCTCTAAGTCCCGCCATAGCAAAAGTAGTGATACCGGCACAAGAGATAATAACACTCCGGATAGTGCCGAAGACGACAAAAATCCCCTCCAGCACGATTTAGAGCGGGGGGGGGGGCGAACAAGCTAGCCCTCCAGAGCGGGCAGCGGATGGAGAATCGGAGGAGGACAATTACATGCCTCTCTCCAAAGACGAGGTGAGCCTCGGCGACAAAGAATTTATCGTGCCTGAGGATCCCGTCGAACAGGAGCTCTTCAAGCACCGGCTCATTGCCACAGTAAATAGCTTGAAGAAAAAGCAACAACAGCTTCGAGCTGATCAAGATTTGCTAGCAGACAGATGGACCGAAGTCCTTGCGGCCGAGGAATACGAACTCGAGCACCCCTCCAAGAGTTACCCAAAGCGTGGGTCACTACCCTGACTTGAGGAGGAAGCACTGAAACCTACATCACCAGTGTACGATGCGGCTGACCAGCCACCTCGTGGTGGAGCCAGAGAGGCATTTCAGCCTGAAGTTCAGCCTGCACCCCGCCGCCACTCAAAGAAAAGTACCAAGGCCTGGGGCAACTCGCGGGACCTGCGAGATGTATTGGAAAGCAGGGCAAAACAAGCAAGATCGATATACGGGTCACAGGCGCACGCGCCAACGTGGGACGATGACGGTCACGCCGGATACACTAAAAGTAAATCCGGCCGGGCTGAATACAGCAAACAAGACTCATATGAACTGCGTCGTGATATAGCCCGGCACAAAGGCGTCGCACACCCCCTATGCTTCACTGATGAAGTTATTGTTGGGGAACGTAGTAATTTCAAAAAAATTCCTACGCACACGCAATCTCATGGTGATGCATAGCAACGAGAGGGGAGAGTGTGATCTACGTACCCTTGTAGACCGACAGCGGAAGCGTTAGCACAACGCGGTTGATGTAGTCGTACGTCTTCACGGCCCGACCGATCAAGCACCGAAACTACGGCACCTCCGAGTTTTAGCACACGTTCAGCTCGATGACGATCCCCGGACTCCGATCCAGCAAAGTGTTGGGGAAGAGTTCCGTCAGCATGACGGCGTGGTGACGATCTTGATGTTCTACCGTCGCAGGGCTTCGCATAAGCACCGCTATAATATTATCGAGGATTATGGTGGAAGGGGGCACCGCACACGGCTAAGAATATGATCACGTGGATCAACTTGTGTGTCTAGGGGTGCCCCCTGCCCCCGTATATTAAGGATCAAGGGGAGGAGGCCGGCCCTAGGAGGGGCGCGCCAGGGAGTAGGATTCCTACTCCTAGTTGGAGTAGGTTTCCTCCTTTCCTAGTCCAACTAGGAGAAGGGGGGAAAGGGGGGAAGAGGGGAAGGAAGGGAGAGAGGGGCCGCGCCCCAAACCCCTTGTCCAATTCGGACTGGGCTTGGGAGGGGCGCGCGCCACCACCTGGTCCTTTCCACTAAGGCCCATTAAGGCCCATTGCTTCTTCCTCGTATTCCCGTAACTCCCCGGTACCTCCGAAAATACCCGAATCACTCAGAACCTTTCCGATGTCCGAATATAGTCGTCCAATATATTGATTTTTACATCTCGACCATTTCGAGACTCCTCGTCATGTCCCCGATCTCATCCGGGACTCCAAACTCCTTCGGTACATCAAAACTCATAAACTCATAATATAACTGTCATCAAAATCTTAAGCGTGCGGACCCTACGGGTTCGAGAACAATGTAGACATGACCGAGACACGTCTCCGGTCAATAACAAATAGCGGAACCTGGATGCTCATATTGGCTCCCACATATTCTACGAAGATCTTTATCGGTCAGACCGCATAACAACATACGTTGTTCCCTTTGTCATCGGTATGTTACTTGCCCGAGATTCGATCGTCGGTATCTTAATACCTAGTTCAATCTCGTTATCGGCAAGTCTCTTTACTCGTTTCATAATACATCATCTTGCAACTAACTTATTAGTTGTAATGCTTGCAAGGCTTATGTGATGTGCATTACCGAGAGGGCCCAAAGATACCTCTCCGACAATCGAAGTGACAAATCCTAATCTCGAAATACGCCAACCCAACATTCACCTTTGGAGACACCTGTAGAGCTCCTTTATAATCACCCAGTTACGTTGTGACGTTTGGTAGCACACAAAGTGTTCCTCCGGTAAACGGGAGTTGCATAATCTCATAGTCATAGGAACATGTATAAGTCATGAAGAAAGAAATAGCAACATACTAAACGATTGAGTGCTAAGCTAACGGAATGCATCAAGTCAATCACATCATTCTTCTAATGATGTGATCCCGTTAATCAAATAACAACTCTTTTGTTCAGGGTTAGGACATAACCATCTTCGATTAACGAGCTAGTCTAGTAGAGGCATACTAGTGACACTCTGTTTGTCTATGTATTCACACATGTATTATGTTTCCGGTTAATACAATTCTAGCATGAATAATAAACATTTATCATGATATAAGGAAATAAATAATAACTTTATTATTGCCTCTAGGGCATATTTCCTTCAGTCTCCCACTTGAACTAGAGTCAATAATCTAGTTCACATCGCCATGTGATTCAACACTAATAGTTCACATCACCATGTGATTAACACCCATAGTTCACATTGTCATGTGACCTATACCCAAAGGGTTTACTAGAGTTAGTAATCTAGTTCACATCGTTTATGTGATTAACACCCAAAGAGTACTAAGGTGTGATCATGTTTTGCTTGTGAGATAATTTTAGTCAACGGGTCTATCACATACAGATCCGTAAGTATTTTGCGAATTCTATGTCTACAATGCTCTGCACGGAGATACTCTAGCTAATTGCTCCCACTTTTAATATGTATCTAGATCGAGACTTAGAGTCATCCAGATCTGTGTTAAAACTTGCATCGACGTAACTTTTTACGATGAACCTTTTTGTCACCTCCATAATTAAGAAATATTTCCTTATTCCACTAAGGATAATTTTGACCGCTGTCCAGTGATCTACTCTTAGATCACTATTGTACTCCCTTGCTTAACACAGTGTAGGGTATACAATAGATCTGGTACACAACATGGCATACTTTATAGAACCTATGGCTGAGGCATAGGGAATGACTTTCATTCTCTTTCTATCTTCTGCCGTGGTCGGGCTTTGAGTCTTACTCAATTTCACACCTTGTAACACAGCCAAGAACTCTTTCTTTGACTGTTCCAATTTTTGAACTACTTCAAAATATTGTCAAGGTATGTACTCATTGAAAAAAAACTGATCAAGCATCTTGATCTATCTCTATAGATCTTGATGCTTAATATGTAAGCAGCTTCACCGAGGTCTTTCTTTGAAAAACTTCTTTCAAAACACTCCTTTATGCTTTGCAGAATAATTCTACATTATTTCCGATCAACAATATGTCATTCACATATACTTATCAGAAATGTTGTAGTGCTCCCACTCACTTTCTTGTAAATACAGGCTTCACCACAAGTCTGTATAAAACTATATGCTTTGATCATCTCATCAAAGCGCATATTCCAACTCCGAGATGCTTGCACCAGTCCATAGATGGATCGCTGGAGCTTGCACATTTTGTTAGCACCTTTAGGATTGACAAAACCTTCTGGTTGTATCATATACAACTCTTCTTTAATAAATCCATTAAGGAATGTAGTTTTGTTTATCCATTTTCCAGATTTCATAAAAATGCGGCATTGCTACGAGTGAGAAAATTTCACACCTTGAACTATGTCAAAAAACCTTTTTGACAAGTCTAGCTTTTTAGATAGTAACACTACTATCAGCATCCGTCCTCCTCTTAAAGATCCATTTATTTTCTATGGCTTGCCGATCATCAGGCAAATCCATCAAAGTCCATACTTTATTCTCATACATGGATCATATCTCAGATTTCATGGCCTCAAACCATTTCACGGAATCTGGGCTCATCATCGCTTCCTCATAGTTCGCAAGTTCGTCATGGTCTAGTAACATGATTTCCAGAACAGGATTACCGTACCACTCTGGTGCGGATCTCACTCTGGTTTACCTACGAGATTCGGTAGTAACTTGATCTGAAGTTACATGATCATCATCATTAGCTTCCTCACTAATTGGTGTAGTAGTCACAAGAACAGATTTCTGTGATGAACTACTTTCCAATAAGGGAGAAGGTACAATTACCTTATCAAGTTTTCTACTTTCCTCCCACTCACTTCTTTCGAGAGAAACTTCTTCTCTAGAAAGGATCCATTCTTAGCAACGAATGTCTTGCCTTCGGATCTGTGATAGAAGGTGTACCCAACAGTCTTCTTTGGGTATCCTATGAAGACATATTTCTCCGATTTGGGTTTGAGATTATCAGGATGAAAGTTTTTCACATAAGCATCACAACCCAAAACTTTAAGAAACGACAACTTTGGTTTCTTGCCAAACCATAATTCAGATTGTGTCGTCTCAACGGATTTAGATGGTGCCCTTTTTAACGTGAATGCAGCTGTCTCTAATGCATAACCCCAAAACGATAGTTGTAGATTGGTAAGAGACATCATAGATTGCACTATATCCAATAAAGTATGGTTATGACGATCGGACACACCATTATGCTGTGGTGTTCCAGGTGGCATGAGTTTGTGAAACTATTCCACAATGTTTTAATTGAAGGCCAAACTCGTAACTCAAATATTTTACTTCTGTGATCATATCGTAAAAACTTCTATTTTTGTTACGATGATTCTCCACATCACTCTGAAATTCTTTGAACTTTTCAAATATTTCAGACTTGTGTTTCATCAAGTAGATATACTCATATCTTCTCAAATCATCTGTGAAGATCAGAAAATAATAATACCTGCCACGAGCCTCAATATTCATCGGACCACATACATCAGTATGTATGATTTCCAACAAATCTGTTGCTCGCTCCATTGTTCCGGAGAACAGAGTCTTACTCATCTTGCCCATGAGGCATGGTTCGCAAGCATCAACTGATTCATAATCAAGTGATTCCAATAGTCCATCAGCATGGAGTTTCTTCATGCACTTTACCCCAATATGACCTAAACGGCAGTGCCACAAATAAGTTACACTATCATTATTAACTTTGCATCTTTTGGTTTCAATATTATGAATATGTGTATCACTACGATCGAGATCCAACGAACCATTTTCATTGGGTGTGTAACCATATATATAAACAGAACAACAATTTATTATCTTGCTTAAATGAATAACCGTATTGCAATAAACATGATCAAATCATATTCATGCTCAATGCAAACACCTAATAACACTTATTTAGGTTCAACACTAATCTCGAAAGTATAGGGAGTGTGCGACGATGATCATATCAATCTTGGAACCACTTCCAACACACATCGCCACTTCACCCTTAACTAGTCTCTGTTCATTCTGCAACTCCCGCTTCGAGTTACTAATCTTAGCAACTGAACTAGTATCAAATACTGAGGGGTTGCTATAAACACTAGTAAAGTACACATCAATAACATGTATATCAAATATACTTATGTTCACTTTGCCATCCTTCTTATCCGCCAATCACTTGGGGTAGTTCCGCTTCCAGTGACCAGTCCCTTTGCAGTAGAAGCACTTAGTCTTAGGCTTAGGACCAGACTTTGGCTTCTTCACTTGAGCAGCAACTTGCTTGTTGTTCTTCATGAAGTTCCCCTTCTTCCCTCTGCCCTTTTCTTGAAACTAGTGGTCTTGTCTACCATCAACACTTGATGTTTTTCTCGATTTCTACCTTCGTCAATTTCAGCATTACAAAGAGCTTGGGAATCGTTTCTGTTATCCCTTGCATATTATAGTTCATCACGAAGTTCTACTAACTTGGTGATGGTGACTAGAGAATTCTGTCAATCACTATCTTATCTGGAAGATTAACTCCCACTTCATTCAAGCGATTGTAGTACCCAGACAATCTGAGCACATGCTCACTAGTTGAGCGATTCTCCTCCATCTTTTAGCTATAGAACTTGTTGGAGACTTCATATCTCTCAAGTCGGGTATTTGCTTGAAATATTAACTTCAACTCCTGGAACATCTCATATGGTCCATGACGTTCAAAACGTCTTTGAAGTCCCGATTCTAAGCCATTAAGCATGGTGCACTAAACTATCAAGTAGTCATCATGTTGAGCTAGCCAAACGTTCATAACGTCTGCATCTGCTCCTGCAATAGGTCTGTCACCTAGCGGTGCATCAAGGACATAATTCTTCTGTGCAGCAATGAGGATAAACCTCAGATCACGGATCCAATCCGCATCATTGCTACTAACATCTTTCAACACAATTTTCTCTAGGAACATATCAAAATAAACACAGGGAAGCAACAACGCGAGCTATTGATCTACAACATAATTTGCAATATACTACCAGGACTAAGTTCATGATAAATTTAAGTTCAATTAATCATATTACTTAAGAACTCCCACTTAGATAGACATACCTCTAATCCTCTAAGTGATCACGTGATCCAAATCAACTAAACCATGTCCGATCATCACGTGAGCTGGAGCAGTTTCATTGGTGAACATCACTATGTTGATCATATCTACTGTATGATTCACGCTCGACCTTTCGGTCTTCGTGTTCCGAGGCCATATCTGTATATGCTTGGCTCGTCAAGTATAACCTGAGTATTCTGCGTGTGCAACTGTTTTGCACCCGTTGTATTTCAACGTAGAGCCTATCACACCCGATCATCACGTGGTGTCTCAGCACGAAGAACTTTCGCAATGGTGCATACTCAGGGAGAACACTTCTTGATAATTAGTGAGAGATCATCTTAAAATGCTACCGTCAATCAAAGCAAGATAAGATGCATAAAAGATAAACATCACATGCAATCAATATAAGTGATATGATATGGCCATCATCATCTTGTGCTTGTGATCTCCATCTTCGAAGCACCATCGTGATCATCATCGTCACTGGCGCGACATCTAGATCACCATCGTAGCATCGTTGTCGTCTCGCCAATCTTATGCTTCCAGGACTATCGCTACTGCTTAGTGATAAAGTAAAGCATTATAGCGCAATTGCATTGCATACAATAAAGCGACAACCATATGGCTCCTGTCAGTTGCCGATAACTTGGTTACAAAACATGATCATCTCATACAGTAAAATTTAGCATCATGTCTTGACCATATCACATCACAACATGCCCTGCAAAAACAAGTTAGACGTCCTCTACTTTGTTGTTGCAAGTTATATGTGGCTGCTACGGGCTTAAGCAAGAACCAATCTTACCTAAGCATCAAAACCACAACGATAGTTTGTCAAGTTGGTGCTGTTTTAACCTTCGCAAGGACCGGGCGTAGCCACACTCGGTTCAACTATAGTTGGAGAAACTGTCACCCGCTAGCCACCTTTGTGCAAAGCACGTCGGGAGAACCGGTCTCGCGTAAGCGTACGCGTAATGTCGGTCCGGGCCGCTTCGTCCAACAATACCGCCGAACCAAAGTATGACATGCTGGTAAGCAGTATGACTTATATCGCCCACAACTCACTTGTGTTCTACTCGTGCATATAACATCAACACATAAAACCTAGGCTCGGATGCCACTGTTGGGGAACGTAGTAATTTCAAAAAAATTCCTACGCACATGCAAGATCATGGTGATGCATAGCAATGAGAGGGGAGAGTGTGATCTACGTACCGTTGTAGACCGACAGCGGAAGCGTTAGCACAACGCGGTTGATGTAGTCGTACGTCTTCACGGCCCGACCGATCAAGCACTGAAGCTACGGCACCTCCGAGTTTTAGCACACGTTCAGCTTGATGACAATCCCCGGACTCCGATCCAGCAAAGTGTCGGGTAAGAGTTCCGTCAGCACGACGGCGTGGTGACGATCTTGATGTTCTACCATCGCAGGGCTTCGCCTAAGCACCGCTACAATATTATCGAGGATTATGGTGGAAGGGGGCACCGCACACGGCTAAGAATATGATCACGTGGATCAACTTGTGTGTCTAGGGGTGCCCCCTGCCCCCGTATATAAAGGATCAAGGGGAGGAGGCCGGCCCTAGGAGGGGCGCGCCAGGGAGTAGGATTCCTACTCCTAGTTGGAGTAGGTTTCCTCCTTTCCTAGTCCAAGTAGGAGAAGGGGGGAAAGGGGGGAAGAGGGGAAGGAAGGGAGAGAGGGGCCGCGCCCCAAACCCCTTGTCCAATTCGGACTGGGCTTGGGAGGGGTGCGCGCCACCTCCTGGTCCTTTCCACTAAGGCCCATTAAGGCCCATTGCTTCTTCCTCGTATTCCCGTAACTCCCCGGTACCTCCGAAAATACCCGAATCACTAGGAACCTTTCCGATGTCCGAATATAGTCGTCCAATATATCGATTTTTTCGTCTCGACCATTTTGAGACTCCTCGTCATGTCCCCGATCTCATCCGGGACTCCGAACTCCTTCGGTACATCAAAACTCATAAACTCATAATATAACTGTCATCGAAACCTTAAGCGTGCGGACCCTACGGGTTCGAGAACAATGTAGACATGACCGAGACACGTCTCCGGTCAATAACCAATAGCGGAACCTGGATGCTCATATTGGCTCCCACATATTCTACGAAGATCTTTATCGGTCAGACCGCATAACAACATACGTTGTTCCCTTTGTCTTCGGTATGTTCCTTGCCTGAGATTCGATCGTCGATATCTTAATACCTAGTTCAATCTCGTTATCGGCAAGTCTCTTTACTCGTTTCATAATACATCATCTTGCAACTAACTTATTAGTTGTAATGCTTGCAAGGCTCATGTGATGTGCATTACCGAGAGGGCCCAGAGATACCTCTCCGACAATCGGAGTGACAAATCCTAATCTCGAAATACGCCAACCCAACTTTCACCTTTGGAGACACCTGTAGAGCTCCTTTATAATCACCCAGTTACGTTGTGACCTTTGGTAGCACACAAAGTGTTCCTCCGGTAAACGGGAGTTGCATAATCTCATAGTCATAGGAACATGTATAAGTCATGAAGAAAGCAATAGCAACAACTAAACGATCGAGTGCTAAGCTAACGGAATGGGTCAAGTCAATCACATCATTCTTCTAATTATGTGATCCCGTTAATCAAATAACAACTCTTTTGTTCATGGTTAGGAAACATAACCATCTTCGATTAACGAGCTAGTCTAGTAGAGGCATACTAGTGACACTCTGTTTGTCTATGTATTCACACATGTATTATGTTTCCGGTTAATACAATTCTAGCATGAATAATAAACATTTATCATGATATAAGGAAATAAATAATAACTTTATTATTGCCTCTAGGGCATATTTCCTTCAGTTATGGACCACAAATTCCCGAAGGGTTTTAAACCCGTAAATATCGAATCGTATGATGGTACAACAGATCCCGCTGTATGGATTGAGGATTTCCTCCTCCACATCCACATGGCTCGTGGTGACGATCTACATGCCATCAAATACCTTTCACTAAAACTCAAAGGACCAGCTCGGCATTGGCTAAATAGCTTGCCAGCAGACTCCGTCGGTAGTTGGGAGGATCTGGAAGATGCATTCCTTGACAACTTCCAGGGCACTTATGTGCGACCACCGGATGCTAATGACTTGAGCCATATAACTCAGCAGCCAGGGGAATCGGCCAGGCAATTCTGTACACGGTTCCTAACTAAGAAAAACCAAATTGTCGACTGTCCGGATGCAGAGGCCTTAGCAGCATTCAAGCACAACATCCGTGACGAGTGGCTCGCCCGACACCTCGGCCAGGAGAAGCCGAAGTCTATGGCAGCTCTCACGACACTTATGACCCGCTTTTGCACGGGCGAGGATAGCTGGCTGGCTCGCAGCAACAACACATCAAGGAATCCGAGCGCTTCGGATACTAAAGATGCCAACGATAGACCATGTCGTAACAGACACAAGCGCCGCAACAACAGCGATAACGCCGATGTTGCGGCAGTCAATGCCGGATCAGAGGCTCTAGATCCGGTCAGCGGAAAAAGCCATTCAAAAGAAGTACTCCGGGGCCGTCCAGTTTGGATCGCATACTTGATCGCTCGTGTCAAATCCACAGCACCCCCGATAAGCCAACCAATCACACCAACAGAGAATGTTGGGTGTTCAAGTACACTGGCAAGTTGAATGCCGAAAACATGGACAAGGGGTTGCACAGTGATGACGAGGAGGAGCCCTGGTCGCCGAACACGGGAGGACAGAAGAGGTTCCCCCCACAAGTGAAGACGGTGAACATGCTATATGCAACCCACATTCCCAAGAGGGAACGGAAGCGTGCACTAAGGGATGTCTATGTGATAGAGCCCGTCGCCTCAAAGTTCAACCCATGGTCCTCCTGTCCAATCACCTTTGATGGCAGGGACCACCCCACTAATACCCGTCATGGAGGATCCGCCGCATTGGTCCTACACCCCCATCATCGACGGATTTCACCTCACTCGAGTCCTTATGGACGGCTATCGGTGTCAAAACCGGCGGATCTCGGGTAGGGGGTCCCGAACTGTGCGTCTAGGCCGGATGGTAACAGGAGGCAAGGGACACGAAGTTTTACCCAGGTTCGGGCCCTCTCGATGGAGGTAAAACCCTACGTCCCGCTTGATTAATATTGATGCTATGGGTATTACAAGAGTAGATCTACCACGAGATCGGAGAGGCTAAACCCTAGAAGCTAGCATATGGTATGATTGTTGATGTGTATGTTGTCCTACGGACTAAAACCGTCCGGTTTATATAGACACCGGAGAGGGTTAGGGTTACACCAAGTCGGTTACAATGGTAGGAGATCTTCATATCCATATCGCCAAGCTTGCCTTCCACGCCAAGGAAAGTCCCTTCCGGACACGGGACGGAGTCTTCAATCTTGTATCTTCACAGTCCAGGAGTCCGCCTGAAGGTATAGTCCGGCCATCCGGACACCCCCTAATCCAGGACTCCCTCAGTAGCCCCTGAACCAGGCTTCAATGACGACGAATCCAGCGCGCAGATTGTCTTCGGCATTGCAAGGCGGGTTCCCCCTCCAAGTACTTCATAGAAGATTTTGAACACAAATATAGTGTCTGCCTCTACAAAATAAGTTTCCACATATTGCCATAGAGAGAATAATATTTACACAAATCTAATCTGCTGATGTATTCCGTAGCGTGACACACCATGGCCAAGCCTTTATCCGAGTCGTTCCATTATCCCACCTCAGCGCGTCATGCGAGGTGGTTTCCTTGGCACGTCTTGTTAAAACAGAGATCGTGTCCCCTTATTCCGAGATTCTCATCAATATGGGCGTGGGTAACCCAACCGCGCCATTGATTACGGCGCTTGGAGATAAGCGAGTTTTACCAGGCTGGTGGGGACATGTAGTTGCGTCCACCCATATAAGGGGATAAGGATCCACCCTTTCACCTACGCCTTCTTCCTCCTTCTCCTATCCATTCTTGCGCACTCGAGCTCCAACGTCGAAGTTCGCACTCCCCACCTCAACCTGCTCCATCCATGTCCAGAGCGGGAGGCAAGTGGATGGTCTCCTCCGTCACGAAGGGACACATCAAAAAGCTGAGGAAGGCCGGATACCTGTCTAATGACATCGCGTACCGGCTTCCCGAAAAGGGGCAGCTCATCCCCACCCCTAGGCCCCATGAGAGGGTGGTGTTCCTTCCCCATTTCCTCCGCGGACTGGGCTTCCCTCTCCACCCATTTGTCCGGGGGCTCATGTTCTACTACGGCTTGGATTTCCACGATCTGGCCCCGAACTTCGTCCTCAACATCTCGGCGTTTATCGTCGTGTGCGAGGCCTTCCTCCGCATCCGCCCCCATTTCGGCCTATGGCTCAAGACTTTCAAAGTCAAGCCGAAGGTGGTTCGCGGCAACCAGGCGGAGTGCGGAGGTGCCATGGTGGGCAAGATGGCCAATGTCCTGTGGCTCGAGGGCTCGTTTGTGGAGACCCTGAAGGGGTGGCAATCGGGGTGGTTTTACATCACCGAGCCACGCGACGCCGAATGGGTCGCACCCCCTGTGTTTCGATCCGGACTCCCTACGCGGCTCACCTGCTGGAAGGAGACGGGCCTGTCGTGGGGAAAGAAGGGAGAGCTGACCGGACTCCAAACATGCGTCCAAACCCTGGTGGATAAGAAGCTCAAACTTGTCAACGTAGTCCAGGTTATGCTCATCCGCTTGATCCTCCCGTGTCAACAATGGGCTTTCAACCTGTGGGAGTTCGACCCGGCGCGGCACCAAACTCTGAGCAGGCTCTTCGACACGACGTATGAAGATGCCTGGAAGGTGCTTTTCAAGGGCGCCGAGGCTCCCGCATCCGCTACCGAGGATCGCGGATTCAGTGCGCAGCATCACGCCCTCGCGGTAAGATGTTTTTTCCTTTTACAGGGTATCAGTTTTTCATAGTTTGACTCCATGCGGGATCTAAGCTCCCTTACCTTTAATAGGATTGGCAGGTGACATCCGGACAGATCAACTATCCGGCTCCTTTGCCCGAAGGCCCAGCGGACGCTCGCTTGGCGAAGTTGCTGGTTCCGGCACCCTATGTGGTGCCGGAGACCGGCACCCTATGTGGTGCCGGAGAAGAAGGCCGCAAAAAAGGCCGCGGGGACTCGAAAGAGTGCCCGGCGCCAGGAGGTGTCGGATCCATCATCCGATGGTTCCGAGGCGCATTCCTCCCGTGAAGACGAGGAGGAAGAAGAAGAAACCTCTCCCCCTCCAGCGGGAGGAGAGAAGAAAGGAAGGCCGCCCTCTCTGGGGAGGCCGGAGGGTCTAAGAAGGGGAAAACCCTTCCTCCGGATTACTCCATCGACGCCGACGACGGCGGAGAGGAGTGGCATCCCAGGGCCAAGCCCCTGGCAAAATCGTAAGTATACGGATACCAAAGTAATTCATAGTACTCGTTTATTGCACAGCGTTCCCTTACGTCGAATATGTTTATGCAGCCCACCCAAAGACCGGCTCGATGCATCGTCGAGCGGCTCACTGGACTCGTCGGATGTGAACTCGCTTCCGACGGCTTCCTCCCCCCGCCCTACGGACGACACCGAAGTGTTGTCCCAATAGGTTCCAAGCCGGGAGGAGGTGGTCCTGGAGGCGTCGCAAGGCGACCTCCCGGACTCCAGGAGTAAAGGGGATGAAACCCCCCAGGGCTCCAAGTCTAGCTCTAGGCCGGACACCGCTCCGGAACCTTCAAAGGTTCCAGAGTCCGGCGGGGGACCTCCTTCCAAGAGGAGTAAGTCCACCGTGCCGGTGGCCCCCGTCCAACCGGAGGCGCCGGGCAATATGTTGGAGGCGCTCCAAGGCGCCTCCATCGACCAGTAGCACCGCACTATTATGAGTGCGGTGGTCCAGAAGGTTCAGTCCGCCAAGAGCGGACTGACTGAAGCTTGTACTAGCCTTTTAACAGGCTTTGAGGTAAGTAAAGAATGTGTAAATAATATTACCGCATAGACAGTAGCCCCTGATGCTCTGTTTGGCGTTCGGGAAGAAAAGCCGAATAGAGGATCAAATAAAATTCGTAGGAGTCTAACAAAAATGAGTCAATATGCATATGCAGGCTTCTCTGCTTGCGTCCGCTACACTGACTGCGGAAGTGGACACGCTAAAGCAGAACCTCGAGCGGTCCGAGCAAGAGCTCGGGCGTGCCAAGAAGCAGCTCGAGGACAATGAAGGTAAGAAATACCTTGTTTTTTAAATATATATATAAAAAGGTGCAATTGCAAAGAATGACAAGATTATCGTGGCTATTGTAGGGGCCACGTCTGAAGTGGCGACCCTTAAGCAAGCGCTGGTCGAGGCCGAGAAGAGGGCGGCCTCGGAGCGCACCGAGCGGGAGAAGTATGAGGCCGAGGTTGGCAAGGTGCGGCAAGAGCTCCAGGCTCTCATGGAGAAACATGAGAGTTTGGAGCTTGACTCAAAGACGCGAGCGTCCGAGCTCGCGGTGGCTATTGAAAATGCCAAGTCTGCCAAGGCCGAATCCCAGAAGACCCTCCAGGAGTTGGATGAGGTGAAGAAGATAGCGGCGGGTAAGGCAATCTTTATGCAAAGCAAACACATAAACATGAGTTACTTTTTACTTACCCGAATCCGGAGCTCTCCAGGAGCGTTCGCAGATCTTCCCAGGAGTGTGTCCGATGCCGCCGCATTCTATCGAGCCGAGGAGGGCAGCTCGACAGAGAAGGTGTTCTGGTCTCAGTATGCTGAGGCCGGACATCCCGTGCCCCTGAGCGACCAGCTGAAGCAACTGGTCAAGCTCCACAAGGCGGCCGAACATGCCATGAAGGGCCTCATTGTTCGGCTATGGCCTGGAGGGGCTCTGCCTGGGAGCTATTTCGGGCTGGTGCAGCGGCTGGTGGAGGCCTATCCAAGGCTCGAAGTCATCAAGCGCTCCGTCTGTATTGAAGGTGCCCGTAGGGCCCTTGCCCGTGCTAAAGTGCACTGGGGCAAGCTGGATGCTGAGAAGCTTGTGAAGGACGGGCCACCGCCGGGGAAAGAGCATCGCAAGCCCGAGAATTACTATAAGGATGTTCTGAAGGGTGCCTGCCTTGTGGCGGATGAATGTTCAAGGGATGTAATTTTTGAGTGAAACTTGCTCATTTTCTCCTGTGCGCTGAAAACTTGTTCATATGCGCTAAGCAATTCTATTGGAATTTAAAATATTACCTTCTGTGCGGCTGTTTATCAATTCTGAGAGATGGCGAGTCGTCGGCTTCTGCCCCCGTGCCGCTAGTGCTGGGGTGTTCAGGGATAAACCTGAGCGCTCTTTTTCCCATGTTTGGGTCCTTCGAGGGAGGTGCTCAGCCCAAAGAACAAGGCAATCGGACTATAATGCATGAACACTCTCACTTAGCCAAAGAATTCTATAATTTTAAATTTCAGCGAAGCCCCTGGTATTCGGAAGACCAAGTTCGGGGCGCTATCCACGCCTTGGCCGGACAGAGCCGGCTCCTCGCCCTAAGCGGCATAAGTCTTTTGGGACTCGAAAAACCTCTCGAACAGCGACCAGCTCTCGCTTCATCATGACAGTCAGTTTTAGCTTTCTCCATTGAGGTGCTCGACCCAGCTCAACTGGGGCACAATCGCAGTGGTTCTCCTAGTGCTACCTTAGCCGATATAGCGGAACGTAAGGCACCAAAACATAGGAGCCGGGAAAAACCCAACTATTGACCCAAGACATGATTCGGAGCCGATGCATATAATGCTATAAGTTCGGGGTGCTACACTTGTTAAAGTGTTCGGACTTCTCACACCATATTGAGGGGTACTAAAGCCCCTGGCGTATTTTGGCCGTACCAACGTGTACGGGTGCAACATGTCGTTAAGGAACATATATAAATAAATAAAAGGTAATGCAAAAATAGACGAAAGCTATGCATTGTTTATTAAAATGGGCTGCGATCAAAGCAGAACGATACAAATAATGCGATAAGTGGAAGGTTGGACTAGTTAACATGTCCGTTCCAGGGGCAAGCTGTGGAATAGTATGCGGAGCAGGTATACTTCTCGTGATAGAGACCACCTGGGAGTTCCGTAATGCAGCGTGGCTTGTCTTCTTCCCTAGTTCTTGCATCGTTTGTGCGGCAATTGAACTGCCGAACAGGCCTTCCGAAGGATGGAGTCCTGAAAGTAAGAGAAAATTAAAAAATCGGCAACCCCTGGTACGGTTTAAGCCGTGTTTTGGGCGTGCCGTGATGGTGCCCCTCCCCCTGTACCCATGGTATCTCTAGAGCGTAGTTATGTACGCGAAGTACTGGCGTCGCCTTTTTGCGGGGGTTGGGGTTGGGGCCGCATTGCTACGCCTATTTAGATCGTGCCAGGCGGTCTTGTTGTAGGTTACTCTGGGCGCGCTTAACGGTGTTCGGTCGTTTAGTGGCCGGACTGGAGAACTGCCTGGAGAGGCTGCTTTGTACTTCCGTTGCAAGGGCCGCCGTGTGCTCCTCCGTTCGGAGGGAGCGTTCGGTGTTTCCATTGACCGTAATTACTCCTCGAGGGCCTGTCATCTTGAGCTTAAGGTATGCGTAGTGTGGTACCGCATTGAACTTAGCGAATGCGGTTTGCCCGAGCAGTGCGTGATAGCCACTGCGAAACGGGACTATGTTGAAGATTAGCTCCTCGCTTTGGAAATTATCCGGAGATCAAGTGTGACTGAGCATGTACAGTTGGCCTCTACACCTGGTATTACGCCCTTAAAGGTCGTTTTGGTGGGCTTAATCCTCGAGGGATCTATGCCCATTTTCCGCACTGTATCCTGGTAAAGCAGGTTCAGGCTGCTGCCGCCATCCATAAGGACTCTAGTGAGATGAAATCCGTCGATAATTGGGTCTAAAACCAATGCGGCGAATCCGCCATGACAGATGCTAGTGGGATGGTCCCTTCGATCAAAGGTGATCGGGCAGGAGGACCATGGGTTGAACTTTGGGGCGACTGGCTCTACCGCATATACGTCCCTTAACGCATGCTTCCGCTCCCTTTTGGGGACGTGGGTTGTGTATATCTTGTTCATCGTCCGCACTTGTGGGGGGAAACCCTTCTGTCCACTGTTGTTCGGCGGTCGGGGCTCCTCGTCGTCATCGTTATGCAGCCCCTTGTCTTCATTTTCGGCGTTTAACTTGCCTGCCTGCTTGAACACCCAACAATCCCTGTTGGTGTGATTGGTCGGCTTTTCGGGGGTGCCATATGTCTGGCACAAGCAGTCGAGTATTCGGTCCAAACTGGACGGGCCGCTAGGATTCCTTTTGAATGGCTTTTTCCACTGACCGGATTTAGAGCCTCTGAATCCGGCATTAACTGCCGTATCCTCAGCGTTGTCGCCGTTAATGCGGCGCTTCTGCTTGTTGCGACGCGACCTGCCACTACTGTCTCTGGTGTCTGAATTACCAGGGTTCTTGGTCATATTGTTGCTACGAGCAAGCCAGCTGTCTTCTCCCGCGCAAAAGTGGGTCATGAGTGTCGTGAGTGCTGCCATAGATTTTGGCTTTTCCTGTCCAAGGTGCCGGGCCAGCCACTCATCACGGATATTGTGCTTGAAGGCTGCTAGGGCCACAGCGTCCGAACAGTCAACTATTTGATTTTTCTTTGTTAGGAACCGTGTCCAAAATTGCCTGGCCGATTCCTCTGGCTGCTGAATTACGTGACTTAGGTCATCGGCGTCTGGGGGTCGCACATAAGTGCCCTGGAAATTGTCGAGGAATGCGGCTTCCAGGTCCTCCCAAGAATTGATTGATCCTGTTGGCAAGCTGTTAAGCCAATGCCAAGCTGGTCCTTTAAGCTTGAGAGGGAGGTATTTGATGGCGTGGAAATCATCGCCACGGGCCATGTGGATATGAAGGAGATAATCCTCGATCCATACCGCAGGATCTGTTGTGCCATCATATGATTCGATGTTTACGGGTTTGAAACCCTCGGGGATTTGATGATCCATTATTTCGTCTGTAAAGCATAGTGGGTGTGCGGCGCCTCTTTACTGGGCTATATCATGACGTAGATCCAATGAGCCTTGTCTACTGTGTTCGGCCCTTCCGAATTTGTGGCTGGCGTGACGGTTACCGTCTCGAGCCGTGGGGCGCCCACGCGATCCGTAGATCAATCTTGTTTGCCTTGCCTTGTCCTCCAACATGTCTCATAAGTCCGGTGCATATTCCCGTGCCATGGTACGGGGTGCGGCTTGAGTGGAGGGCTGAGAGGCCTCTCTGTCGCGGGCACGAGGTGGCCGGTCGGCCGCATCAAATGCTTCCTCCTCTAATCGGGGTAGCAACCTGCGCTTTGGGTAGCTCTTGGAGGGGCGTTCGAGTTTATGCTCTTCGGCCGCAAGGACTTTAGTCCATCTGTCGACTAGCAAATCTTGATCAGCTCTAAGCTGTTGCTGTTTTTTCTTGAGGCTTCTTGCCGTGGACATAAGCCTGTGTTGAAAAGGCTCTTGCTAGACGGGATCCTCTGGCACGACGAATTCGTCGTCGTCGAGGCTTGCCTCGTCTCCGAAGGGAGGCATATAATTATCGTCCTCGACCTCTCTGTCTGCCGCTCTCTCATGAGGGCTGGTTTCTGCATCCTCCTGTGCTAAATCTTGCTGGAGGGGGTTTTCTTCGGCGCTTTTCGGAGTATTGTGATCTCCTGTGCTGGAATCACCGTATTTGTTTTGGCGGGATTTTCAGCGGCGCCGCTGACGGCGACGCTTAGGCTGATTCTTGGAGGGGTCATCCTCCGTTGTTCCATCGCCATCTCCCTCTTTTGGGGTGTCCACCATGTATATGTCATATGACAAGGTGGCTTTCCAGGGCCTAGTAGGCGCTGGTTCTTCATCATCTACTTCATCGGCGTCCATACCGTCAATGTCTTCGGAGTCGAAGTCGAGCATGTCGGTTAAGTCGTTGACAGTGGCTACAAAGTGGGTGGTGGGTGGGCTTTGAATTTCTTCATCGTCCGTACCCCAACCTTGCTGACCGTAGTCCGGCTAGGGCTCTCCTGATAAAGAGAGAGACTTCAGTGACTTCAGGATATCGCTGAAAGGCGAGTGCTGAAAGATGTCCGTGGCAGTGAACTCCATGATCGGCGCCCAATCGGATTCAGTCGGCAGGGGCGCGGAGGGTTCGGAGTCTGGAGAGGAGTCCGGCTCCTTGGAGTCACGAGTCTCGCAGAGTACGGGGCTGGTGTTCGGCTCAATCACCATTGGGGTCGCATACCCCAAGGTGGCGTCCAACCGCCCATCCTCGATCGGCGCCGAATTGAGGGTCGGAGCCGATGTGGGTGCGGCCTCCAGGGCACTGTTTGGCGGCAGAGCTAGATCATGCTCGTCGTGATAGTGCGGCGCGTTCGGCAGTGGCTCGAATCCGTCGAAGATCAAGTCCCCGCGGATGTCAGTCGTGTAGTTTAAACTTCCAAATCTGACCTGATGGCCAGGGGCGTAGCTTTTGATCTGCTCCAGACGGCCGAGCGAATCGGCCCGCAGTGCGAAGCCGCGGAAGACGAAGATCTGTCCAGGAAGGAAGGTCTCACCCTGGACTGCATCGCTATTGATGATCATAGGATCCATCGAGCCTGACGGCGACGACACAGAGGAACTCTCAATGAAAGCACCAATGTCGGTGTCAAAATCGGCGGATCTTGGGTAGGAGGTCCCGAACTGTGCGTCTAGGCCGGATGGTAACAGGAGGCAAGGGACACGAAGTTTTACCCAGGTTCGGGCCCTCTCGATGGAGGTAAAACCCTACGTCCTGCTTGATTAATATTGATGATATGGGTAGTACAAGAGTAGATCTACCACGAGATCGGAGAGGCTAAACCCTAGAAGCTAGCCTATGGTATGATTGTTGATGTGTATGTTGTCCTACAGACTAAAACCCTCCGGTTTATATAGACACCGGAGAGGGTTAGGGTTACACAAAGTCGGTTACAATGGTAGGAGATCTTCATATCCGTATCGCCAAGCTTGCCTTCCACGCCAAGGAAAGTCCCTTCCGGACACGGGACGAAGTCTTCAATCTTGTATCTTCATAGTCCAGGAGTCCGGCTGAAGGTATAGTCCGGCCATCCGGACACCCCCTAATCCAGGACTCCCTCAACGGCGGCAGCAGCCTGAACCTGCTCTATCAGGATATAGTGCACAAAATGGGTATAGATCCCGCAAGGACCAAACCCACCAAAACCACCTTTAAGGGCATCATCCCAGGTGTAGAGGCCCATTGCACGGGCTCAATCACACTGGAAGTGGTGTTCGGATCTCCGGACAACTTCCTAAGCGAGGAGTTAATCTTCGATATCATCCCGTTCCGTAGTGGCTATCATGCATTGCTCGGGCGAACCGCATTTGCAAAATTCAATGTGGTACCGCATTACGCATGTTGGGGAACGTAGTAATTTCAAAAAAATTCCTACGCACACGCAAGATCATGGTGATGCATAGCAACGAGAGAGGAGAGTGTGATCTACGTACCCTTGTAGATCGACAACGGAAGCGTTTGGTTGATGTAGTCGTACGTCTCCACGGCCCGACCGATCAAGCACCAAAACTACGGCACCTCCGAGTTCTAGCACACGTTCAACTCGATGACGATCCCCGGACTCCGATCCAGCAAAGTGTCGGGGAAGAGTTCCGTCAGCACGACGGCGTGGTGACGATCTTGATGTACTACCGTCGCAGGGCTTCACCTAAGCACCGCTACAATATTATCGAGGACTATGGTGGAAGGGGGCGCCGCACATGGCTAAGAATAAGATCACATGGATCAACTTGTGTCTCTGGGGTGCCCCTTGCCTCAGTATATAAAGGATGGAGGAGGAGGAGGCCGGCCAAGGCAATTGGTGCGGCCAGGATGTGGGGTCCTACTAGGACTCCAAGTCCTAGTAGGAGTCCACCAAGAGGGGAGGAAGGGAGAAGGAAGTGGAGGAGAAGGAGAGGTGGCCGGCCCCCTTTTCCCTAGTCCAATTCGGACCAGAGGGGAGGGGGGGCGCAGCAGCCCCTTGGCCCTTTCTCCTCTTCCCACTAAAGCCCATCAAGGCCCATTGCTTCTCCCGTAACTACCCGGTACTCCGAAAAATACCCGAATCACTCGGAACCTTTCCGATGTCCGAATATAGTCATCCAATATATCAATCTTTACGTCTTGACCATTTCGAGACTCCTCGTCATGTCCCCGATCTTATCCGGGACTCCGAACTCCTTCGGTACATCAAAACTCATAAACTCATAATATAACTGTCATCGAAACCTTAAGCGTGCGGACCCTACGGGTTCGAGAACAATGTAGACATGACCGAGACACGTCTCCGGTCAATAACCAATAGCGGGACCTGGATGCCCATATTGGATCCTACATATTCTACGAAGATCTTTATCGGTCAGACCGCATAACAACATACGTTGTTCCCTTTGTCATCGGTATGTTACTTGCCCGAGATTCGATCGTCGGTATCCAATACCTAGTTCAATCTCGTTACCGGCAAGTCTCTTTACTCGTTTGTAATACATCATCCTGCAACTAACTCATTAGTTCCAATGCTTGCAAGGCTTAAGTGATGTGCATTACCGAGAGGGCCCAGAGATACCTCTCCGACAATCGGAGTGACAAATCCTAATCTCGAAATACGCCAACCCAACATGTACCTTTGGAGACACCTGTAGAGCTCCTTTATAATCACCCAGTTACGTTGTGACGTTTGGTAGCACACAAAGTGTTCCTCCAGCAAACGGGAGTTGCATAATCTCATAGTCATAGGAACATGTATAAGTCATGAAGAAAGCAATAGCAACATACTAAACGATCGGGTGCTAAGCTAATGGAATGGGTCATGTCAATCAGATCATTCAACTAATGATGTGATCCCGTTAATCAAATAACAGCTCTTTGTCCATGGTTAGGAAACATAACCATCTTTGATTAATGAGCTAGTCAAGTAGAGGCATACTAGTGACACTCTGTTTGTCTATGTATTCACACATGTATTATGTTTCCGGTTAATACAATTCTAGCATGAATAATAAACATTCATCATGATATAAGGAAATAAACAATAAATTTATTATTGCCTCTAGGGCATATTTCCTTCAGTCTCCCACTTGCACTAGAGTCAATAATCTAGTTCACACCGCCATGTGATTTAACAGCAATAGTTCACATCACCATGTGATTAACACCCATAGTTCACATCGATATGTGATCAACACCCAAAGGGTTTACTAGAGTCAGTAATCTAGTTCACATCGCTATGTGATTAACACCCAAAGAGTACTAATGTGTGATCATGTTTTGCTTGTGAGATAATTTTAGTCAACGGGCCTGCCAAATTCAAATCCATATGTATTTTGCAAAATTCTATGTCTACAATGCTCTGCACGGAGCTACTCTAGCTAATTGCTCCCACTTTCAATATGTATCCAGATTGAGACTTAGAATGATCTGGATCAGTGTCAAAAACTTGCATCGACGTAACCCTTTACGACGAACCTTTTTGTCACGTCCATAATCGAGAAACATATCCTTATTCCAGTAAGGATAATTTTGACCGCTGTCCATTGATCTACTCCTAGATCACTATTGTACTCCCTCTCTTAACACAGTGTATGGTATACAATAGATCTGGTACACAGCATGCCATACTTTATAGAACCTATGACTGAGGCATAGGGAATGACTTTCATTCTCTTTCTATCTTCTGCCGTGGTCGGGCTTTGAGTCTTACTCAACTTCACACCTTGTAACATAGGCAAGAAACTTTTTCTTTGACTGTTCCATTTTGAACTACTTCAAAATCTTGTCAAGGTATGTACTCATTGAAAAAACTTATCAAGCGTCTTGATCTATCTCTATAGATCTTGATACTCAATATGTAAGCAGCTTCACCGAGGTCTTTCTTTGAAAAACTCCTTTCAAACACTCCTTTATGCTTTGCAGAATAATTCTACATTATTTCCAATGAACAATATGTCATTCACGTATACTTATCAGAAATGTTGTAGTGCTCCCACTCACTTTCTTGTAAATACAGGCTTCACCACAAGTCTGTATAAAATTATATGCTTTGATCAACTTATCAAAGTGTATATTCCAACTCCGAGATGCTTGCACTAGTCCATAGATGGATCGCTGGAGCTTGCATATTTTGTTAGCACCTTTAGGATTGACAAAACCTTCTAGTTGCATCATATACAACTCTTCTTTAATAAATCCATTAAGGATTGCAGTTTTGTTATCCATTTGCCAGATTTCATAAAATGCGGCAATTGCTAACATGATTCGGACAGATTTAAGCATAGATACGAGTGAGAAACTCTCATCGTAGTCAACACCTTGAACTTGTCGAAACCCTTTTGCGACAATTCTAGCTTTGTAGATAGTAACACTACTATCAGCGTCCGTCTTCCTCTTGAAGATCCATTTATTTTCTATGGCTTTCCGATCATCAGGCAAGTCAACCAAAGTCCATACTTTGTTCTCATACATGGATCCCATCTCAGATTTCATGGCCTAGAGCCATTTTGCGGAATCTGGGCTCATCATCGCTTCCTCATAGTTCATAGGTTCATCATGGTCAAGTAACATGACCTCCAGAATAGGATTACCGTACCACTCTGGTGCGGATCTCACTCTGGTTTACCTATGAGATTCGGTAGTAACTTGATCTGAAGTTACATGATCATCATCATTAGCTTCCTCACTAATTGGTGTAGTAGTCACAGGAACAGATTTCTGTGATGAACTATTTTCCAATAAGGGAGAAGGTACAATTACCTTATCAAGTTTTCTATTTTCCTCCCACTCACTTCTTTCAAGAGAAACTCCTTCTCTAGAAAGGATCCATTCTTAGCAACGAATGTCTTGCCTTCGGATCTGTGATAGAAGGTGTACCCAACTGTCTCCTTTGGGTATCCTATGAAGACATATTCCTCTGATTTGAGTTTGAGCTTATCGAGATGAAACTTTTTCACATAAGCATCGCAACTCCAAACTTTAAGAAACGACAGCTTAGGTTTCGTGCCAAACCATAGTTCACACGGTGTCATCTCAACGGATTTAGATGGTGCCCTATTTAACGTGAATGCAGCTGTCTCTAATGCATAACCCCAAAACGATAGTGGTAAATCGGTAAGAGACATCATAGATCGCACCATATCTAATAAAGTACGGTTACGACGTTCGGACACACCATTACACTGTGGTGTTCGAGGTGGCGTGAGTAGTGAAACTATTTCACATTGTTTTGAACTGAAGGCCAAGCTCGTAACTCAAATATTTTACTTCTGCGATCATATTGTAGAAACTTTTATTTTTGTTACAATGATTCTCCACTACACTCTGAAATTCTTTGAACTTTTTAAATGTTTCAGACTTGTGTTTCATCAAGTAGATATACTCATATCTGCTCAAATCATCTGTGAAGATCAGAAAATAATGATAGCTGCCGCGAGCCTCAATATTCATCGGACCACATACATCAGTATGTATGATTTCCAACAAATCTGTTGCTCGGTCCATTGTTCCGGAGAACGGCGTTTTAGTCATCTTGCCCATGAGGCATGGTTCACAAGCATCAACTGATTCATAATCAAGTGATTCCAAAAACCCATTAGCATGGAGTTTCTTCATGCGCTTTACACCAATATGACCTAATCGGCAGTGCCACAAATAAGTTGCACTATCATTATTAACTTTGCATCTTTTGGTTTCAATATTATGATTATGTGTATCACTAAGATCGAGATCCAATGAACTATTTTCATTGGGTGTGTAACCATATAAGGTTTTATTCATGTAAACAGAACAACAATTTATTCTCTTACTTAAATGAATAACCTATTACAATAAACATGATCAAATCATATTGATGCTCAACGCAAACACCAAATAACACTTATTCAGGTTCAACACTAATCCCGAAAGTATAGGGAGTGTGTGATGATGATCATATCAATCTTGGAACCACTTCCAACACACATCGTCACTTCAGCCTTAACTAGTCTCTGTTTATTCTGCAACTCCCGTTTCGAGTTACTAATCTTAGCAACTGAACTAGTATCAAATACTGAGGGGTTGCTATAAACACTAGTAAAGTACACATCAATAACATGTATATCAAATATACTTATGTTCACTTTGCCATCCTTCTTATCTGCCAATCACTTGGGGTAGTTCCGCTTCCAGTGACCAGTCCCTTTGCAGTAGAAACACTTAGTCTCAGGCTTAGGACCAGACTTGGGCTTCTTCACTTGAGCAGCAACTTGCTTGCTGTTCTTCTTGAAGTTCCCCTTCTTCCCTCTGCCCTTTTCTTGAAACTAGTAGTCTTGTCTACTATCAACACTTGATGTTTTTCTCGATTTCTACCTTCGTCAATTTCCGCATTATGAAGAGCTTGGGAATCGTTTCCGTTATCCCTTGCATATCATAGTTCATCACGAAGTTCTATTAACTTGGTGATGGTGACTAGAGAATTCTGTCAATCACTATCTTATCTGGAAGATTAACTCCCACTTGATTCAAGCGATTGTAGTACTCAGACAATCTGAGCACATGCTCATTAGTTGAGTGATTCTCCTCCATCTTTTAGCTATAGAACTTGTTCGAGACTTCATATCTCTCAACTCGGGTATTTGCTTGAAATATTAACTTCAACTCCTGGAACATCTCATATGCTCCATGACGTTCAAAACGTCTTTGAAGTCCCGATTCTAGGCCATTAAGCATGGTGCACTAAACTATCAAGTAGTCATCATATTGAGCTAGCCAAACATTCATAACGTTTGCATCTGCTCCTGCTATAGGTCCGTCACCTAGCGGTGCATCAAGGACATAATTCTTCTGTGCAGCAATGAGGATAAACCTCAGATCACGGATCCAATCCGCATCATTGCTACTAACATCTTTCAACACAATTTTCTCTAGGAACATATCAAAATAAACACAGGGAAGCAACAACGCGAGCTATTGATCTACAACATAATTTGCAAAATACTACCAGGACTAAGTTCATGATAAATTTAAGTTCAATTAATCATATTACTTAAGAACTCCCACTTAGATAGACATACCTCTAATCCTCTAAGTGATCACGTGATCCAAATCAACTAAACCATGTCCGATCATCACGTGAGCTGGAGCAGTTTCATTGGTGAACATCACTATGTTGATCATATCTACTGTATGATTCACGCTCGACCTTTCGGTCTCCGTGTTCCGAGGCCATATCTGTATATGCTTGGCTCGTCAAGTATAACCTGAGTATTCCGCGTGTGCAACTGTTTTGCACCCGTTGTATTTGAACGTAGAGCCTATCACACCCGATCATCACGTGGTGTCTCAGCACGAAGAACTTTCGCAACGGTGCATACTCAGGGAGAACACTTCTTGATAATTAGTGAGAGATCATCTTAAAATGCTACCATCAAACTAAGCAAAAATAAGATGTATAAAAGATAAACATCATATGCAATCAAAATATGTGACATGATATGGCCATCATCATCTTGCTTCTTTGATCTCAATCTCCAAAGTAATGTCATGTTCTATATCATCACCGGCATGACACCATGATCTCCATCATCTTGATCTATATCAATGTGTCGTCACGTGGTCGTCTTGCCAACAATTGCTCTTGCAACTATTGCTATCGCATAGCGATAAAGTAAAGCAATTATTGGACGCTTGCATCTTATGCAATAGAGAGACAACCATAAGGATTTTGCCAGTTATTGATAACTTCAACAAAACATGATCATCTCATACAACAACTTATATCTCATCACGTCTTGACCATATCACATCACAACATGCCCTGCAAAAACAAGTTAGACGTCCTCCACTTTGTTGTTGCAAGTTTTACGTGGCTGCTACGGGCTTAGCAAGAACCGTTCTTACCTACGCATCAAAACCACAACGATAGTTTGTCAAGTTGGTGCTGTTTTAACCTTCGCAAGGACCGGGCGTAGCCACACTCAGTTCAACTAAAGTTGGAGAAACTGTCACCCGCAAGCCACCTATGTGCAAAGCACGTCGGGAGAACCGGTCTCGCGTAAGCGTACGCGTAATGTCGGTCCGGGCCGCTTCGTCCAACAATACAGCCGAACCAAAGTATGACATGCTGGTAAGCAGTATGACTTATATCGCCCACAACTCACGTGTGTTCTACTCATGCATATAACATCACACCATAAAAACCAGGGCTCGGATACCACTTTTGGGGAACGTAGTAATTTCAAAAAAATTCCTACGCACACGCAAGATCATGGTGATGCATAGCAACGAGAGAGGAGAGTGTGATCTACGTACCCTTGTAGATCGACAACGGAAGCGTTTGGTTGATGTAGTCGTACGTCTCCACGGCCCGACCGATCAAGCACCAAAACTACGGCACCTCCGAGTTCTAGCACACGTTCAACTCGATGACGATCCCCGGACTCCGATCCAGCAAAGTGTCGGGGAAGAGTTCCGTCAGCACGACGGCGTGGTGACGATCTTGATGTACTACCGTCGCAGGGCTTCACCTAAGCACCGCTACAATATTATCGAGGACTATGGTGGAAGGGGGCGCCGCACATGGCTAAGAATAAGATCACATGGATCAACTTGTGTCTCTGGGGTGCCCCTTGCCTCAGTATATAAAGGATGGAGGAGGAGGAGGCCGGCCAAGGCAATTGGTGCGGCCAGGATGTGGGGTCCTACTAGGACTCCAAGTCCTAGTAGGAGTCCACCAAGAGGGGAGGAAGGGAGAAGGAAGTGGAGGAGAAGGAGAGGTGGCCGGCCCCCTTTTCCCTAGTCCAATTCGGACCAGAGGGGAGGGGGGGCGCAGCAGCCCCTTGGCCCTTTCTCCTCTTCCCACTAAAGCCCATCAAGGCCCATTGCTTATCCCGTAACTACCCGGTACTCCGAAAAATACCCGAATCACTCGGAACCTTTCCGATGTCCGAATATAGTCATCCAATATATCAATCTTTACGTCTCGACCATTTCGAGACTCCTCGTCATGTCCCCGATCTCATCCGGGACTCCGAACTCCTTCGGTACATCAAAACTCATAAACTCATAATATAACTGTCATCGAAACCTTAAGCGTGCGGACCCTACGGGTTCGAGAACAATGTAGACATGACCGAGACACGTCTCCGGTCAATAACCAATAGCGGGACCTGGATGCCCATATTGGATCCTACATATTCTACGAAGATCTTTATCGGTCAGACCGCATAACAACATACGTTGTTCCCTTTGTCATCGGTATGTTACTTGCCCGAGATTCGATCGTCGGTATCCAATACCTAGTTCAATCTCGTTACCGGCAAGTCTCTTTACTCGTTTGTAATACATCATCCTGCAACTAACTCATTAGTTCCAATGCTTGCAAGGCTTAAGTGATGTGCATTACCGAGAGGGCCCAGAGATACCTCTCCGACAATCGGAGTGACAAATCCTAATCTCGAAATACGCCAACCCAACATGTACCTTTGGAGACACCTGTAGAGCTCCTTTATAATCACCCAGTTACGTTGTGACGTTTGGTAGCACACAAAGTGTTCCTCCAGCAAACGGGAGTTGCATAATCTCATAGTCATAGGAACATGTATAAGTCATGAAGAAAGCAATAGCAACATACTAAACGATCGGGTGCTAAGCTAATGGAATGGGTCATGTCAATCAGATCATTCAACTAATGATGTGATCCCGTTAATCAAATAACAGCTCTTTGTCCATGGTTAGGAAACATAACCATCTTTGATTAATGAGCTAGTCAAGTAGAGGCATACTAGTGACACTCTGTTTGTCTATGTATTCACACATGTATTATGTTTCCGGTTAATACAATTCTAGCATGAATAATAAACATTCATCATGATATAAGGAAATAAACAATAAATTTATTATTGCCTCTAGGGCATATTTCCTTCAGTCTCCCACTTGCACTAGAGTCAATAATCTAGTTCACACCGCCATGTGATTTAACAGCAATAGTTCACATCACCATGTGATTAACACCCATAGTTCACATCGATATGTGATCAACACCCAAAGGGTTTACTAGAGTCAGTAATCTAGTTCACATCGCTATGTGATTAACACCCAAAGAGTACTAATGTGTGATCATGTTTTGCTTGTGAGATAATTTTAGTCAACGGGCCTGCCAAATTCAAATCCATATGTATTTTGCAAAATTCTATGTCTACAATGCTCTGCACGGAGCTACTCTAGCTAATTGCTCCCACTTTCAATATGTATCCAGATTGAGACTTAGAATGATCTGGATCAGTGTCAAAAACTTGCATCGACGTAACCCTTTACGACGAACCTTTTTGTCACGTCCATAATCGAGAAACATATCCTTATTCCAGTAAGGATAATTTTGACCGCTGTCCATTGATCTACTCCTAGATCACTATTGTACTCCCTCTCTTAACACAGTGTATGGTATACAATAGATCTGGTACACAGCATGCCATACTTTATAGAACCTATGACTGAGGCATAGGGAATGACTTTCATTCTCTTTCTATCTTCTGCCGTGGTCGGGCTTTGAGTCTTACTCAACTTCACACCTTGTAACATAGGCAAGAAACTTTTTCTTTGACTGTTCCATTTTGAACTACTTCAAAATCTTGTCAAGGTATGTACTCATTGAAAAAACTTATCAAGCGTCTTGATCTATCTCTATAGATCTTGATACTCAATATGTAAGCAGCTTCACCGAGGTCTTTCTTTGAAAAACTCCTTTCAAACACTCCTTTATGCTTTGCAGAATAATTCTACATTATTTCCGATGAACAATATGTCATTCACATATACTTATCAGAAATGTTGTAGTGCTCCCATTCACTTTCTTGTAAATATAGGCTTCACCGCAAGTCTGTATAAAATTATATGCTTTGATCAACTTATCAAAGTGTATATTCCAACTCCGAGATGCTTGCACTAGTCCATAGATGGATCGTTGGAGCTTGCATATTTGTTAGCATCTTTAGGATTGAAAAAACCTTCTAGTTGCATCATATACAACTCTTCTTTAATAAATCCATCAAGGATTGCAGTTTTGTTATCCATTTGCCAGATTTCATAAAATGCGGCAATTGCTAACATGATTCGGACAGATTTAAGCATAGATACGAGTGAGAAACTCTCATCGTAGTCAACACCTTGAACTTGTCGAAACCCTTTTGCGACAATTCTAGCTTTGTAGATAGTAACACTACTATCAGCGTCCGTATTCCTCTTGAAGATCCATTTATTTTCTATGGTTTGCCGATCATCGGGCAAGTCAACCAAAGTCCATACTTTGTTCTCATACATGGATCCCATCTCAGATTTCATGGCCTCAAGCCATTTTGCGGAATCTGGGCTCATCATCGCTTCCTCATAGTTCGTAGGTTCGTCATGGTCAAGTAACATGTCCTCCAGAATAGGATTACCGTACCACTCTGGTGCGGATCTCACTCTGGTTTACCTACGAGATTCGGTAGTAACTTGATCTGAAGTTACATGATCATCATCATTAGCTTCCTCACTAATTGGTGTAGTAGTCACAGGAACAGATTTCTGTGCTGAACTATTTTCCAATAAGGGAGAAGGTACAATTACCTTATCAAGTTTTCTATTTTCCTCCCACTCACTTCTTTCAAGAGAAACTCCTTCTCTAGAAAGGATCCATTCTTAGCAACGAATGTCTTGCCTTCGGATCTGTGAAAGAAGGTGTACCCAACTGTCTCCTTTGGGTATCCTATGAAGACATATTTATCCGATTTGAGTTTGAGCTTATCGAGATGAAACTTTTTCACATAAGCATCGCAACTCCAAACTTTAAGAAATGACAGCTTAGGTTTCTTGCCAAACCATAGTTCACACGGTGTCATCTCAACGGATTTAGATGCTGCCCTATTTAATGTGAATGCAGCTGTCTCTAATGCATAACCCCAAAACGATAGTGGTAAATCGGTAAGAGACATCATAGATCGCACCATATCTAATAAAGTACGGTTACGTGTTCGGACACACCATTACACTGTGGTGTTCGAGGTGGCGTGAGTGGTGAAACTATTTCACATTGTTTTTAACTGAAGGCCAAACTCGTAACTCAAATATCTTACTTCTGCGATCATATCGTAGAAACTTTTATTTTTGTTACGATGATTCTCCACTTCACTCTGAAATTCTTTGAACTTTTTACATGTTTCAGACTTGTGTTTCATCAAGTAGATATACTCATATCTGCTCAAATCATCTGTGAAGATCAGAAAATAATGATACCTGCCGCGAGCCTCAATATTCATCGGACCACATACATCAGTATGTATGATTTCCAGCAAATCTGTTGCTCGGTCCATTGTTCCGGAGAATGGCGTTTTAGTCATCTTGCCCATTAGGCATGGTTCACAAGCATCAACTGATTCATAATCAAGTGATTCCAAAAACCCATTAGCATGGAGTTTCTTCATGCGCTTTACACCAATATGACCTAAACGGCAGTGCCACAAATAAGTTGCACTATCATTATTAACTTTGCATCTTTTGGTTTCAATATTATGATTATGTGTATCACTAAGATCGAGATCCAACGAACTATTTTCATTGGGTGTGTAACCATATAAGGTTTTATTCATGTAAACAGAACAACAATTTATTCTCTTACTTAAATGAATAACCGTATTACAATAAACATGATCAAATCATATTCATGCTCAACGCCAACACCAAATAACACTTATTCAGGTTCAACACTAATCCCGAAAGTATAGGGAGTGTGCGATGATGATCATATCAATCTTGGAACCACTTCCAACACACATCGTCACTTCAGCCTTAACTAGTCTCTGTTTATTCTGCAACTCCCGTTTCGAGTTACTAATCTTAGCAACTGAACTAGTATCAAATACTGAGGGGTTGCTATAAACACTAGTAAAGTACACATCAATAACATGTATATCAAATATACTTATGTTCACTTTGCCATCCTTCTTATCTGCCAATCACTTGGGGTAGTTCCACTTCCAGTGACCAGTCCCTTTGCAGTAGAAACACTTAGTCTCAGGCTTAGGACCAGACTTGGGCTTCTTCACTTGAGCAGCAACTTGCTTGTTGTTCTTCTTGAAGTTCCCCTTCTTCCCTCTGCCCTTTTCTTGAAACTAGTGGTCTTGTCTACTATCAACACTTGATGTTTTTCTCGATTTCTACCTTCGTCAATTTCCGCATTACGAAGAGCTTGGGAATCGTTTCCGTTATCCCTTGCATATCATAGTTCATCATGAAGTTCTATTAACTTGGTGATGGTGACTAGAGAATTCTGTCAATCACTATCTTATATGGAAGATTAACTCCCACTTGATTCAAGCGATTGTAGTACTTAGACAATCTGAGCACATGCTCATTAGTTGAGCGATTCTCCTCCATCTTTTAGCTATAGAACTTGTTGGAGACTTCATATCTCTCAACTCGGGTATTTGCTTGAAATATTAACTTCAACTCCTGGAACATCTCATATGCTCCATGACGTTCAAAACGTCTTTGAAGTCCCGATTCTAAGCCATTAAGCATGGTGCACTAAACTATCAAGTAGTCATCATATTGAGCTAGCCAAACATTCATAACGTCTGCATCTGCTCCTGCAATGGGTCTGTCACCTAGCGGTGCATCAAGGACATAATTATTCTGTGCAGCAATGAGGATAAACGTCAGATCACGGATCCAAACCGCATCATTGCTACTAACATCTTTCAACACAATTTTCTCTAGGAACATATCAAAATAAACACAGGGAAGCAACAACGCGAGCTATTGATCTACAACATAATTTGCAAAATACTACCAGGACTAAGTTCATGATAAATTTAAGTTCAATTAATCATATTACTTAAGAACTCCCACTTAGATAGACATCCCTCTAGTCCTCTAAGTGACCACGTGATCCAAATCAACTAAACCATGTCTGATCATCACGTGAGATGGAGCAGTTTCATTGGTGAACATCACTATGTTGATCATATCTACTATATGATTCACGCTCGACCTTTCGGTCTCCGTGTTCTGAGGCCATATCTGTATATGCTTGGCTCGTCAAGTATAACCTGAGTATTCCGCGTGTGCAACTGTTTTGCACCCGTTGTATTTGAACGTAGAGCCTATCACACCCGATCATCACGTGGTGTCTCAGCACGAAGAACTTTCGCAACGGTGCATACTCAGGGAGAACACTTCTTGATAATTAGTGAGAGATCATCTTAAAATGCTACCGTCAAACTAAGCAAAAATAAGATGTATAAAAGATAAACATCATATGCAATCAAAATATGTGACATGATATGGCCATCATCATCTTGCTTCTTTGATCTCCATCTCCAAAGTACTGTCATGATCTATATCATCACCGGCATGACACCATGATCTCCATCATCTTGATCTATATCAATGTGTCATCACATGGTCGTCTTGCCAACAATTGCTCTTGCAACCATTGCTATCGCATAGCGATAAAGTAAAGCAATTATTGGACGCTTGCATATTATGCAATAGAGAGACAACCATAAGGATTTTGCCAGTTATTGATAACTTCAACAAAACATGATCATCTCATACAACAACTTATATCTCATCACGTCTTGACCATATCACATCACAACATGCCCTGCAAAAACAAGTTAGACGTCCTCCACTTTGTTGTCGCAAGTTTTACGTGGCTACTACGGGCTTAGCAAGAACCGTTCTTACCTACGCATCAAAACCACAACGATAGTTTGTCAAGTTGGTGCTGTTTTAACCTTCGCAAGGACCGGGCGTAGCCACACTCAGTTCAACTAAAGTTGGAGAAACTGTCACCCGCAAGCCACCTATGTGCAAAGCACGTCGGGAGAACCGGTCTCGCGTAAGCGTACGCGTAATGTCGGTCCGGGCCGCTTCGTCCAACAATACCGCCGAACCAAATTATGACATGCTGGTAAGCAGTATGACTTATGTCGCCCACAACTCACTTGTGTTCTACTCGTGCATATAACATCAAACCATAAAAACATAGGCTCGGATACCACTGTTGGGGAACGTAGTAATTTCAAAAAAATTCCTACGCACACGCAAGATCATGGTGATGCATAGCAACGAGAGGGGAGAGTGTGATCTACGTACCCTTGTAGATCGACAAAGGAAGCGTTTGGTTGATGTAGTCGTACGTCTCCACGGCCCGACCGATCAAGCACCGAAACTGCGGCACCTCCGAGTTCTAGCACACGTTCAGCTCGAGGACGATCCCCGGACTCCGATCCAGCAAAGTGTCGGGGAAGAGTTCCGTCAGCACGAAGGCGTGGTGACGATCTTGATGTACTACCGTCGCAGGGCTTCGCCTAAGCACCGCTACAATATTATCGAGGACTATGGTGGAAGGGGGTGCCACACACGGCTAAGAATAAGATCACGTGGATCAACTTGTGTCTCTAGGGTGCCCCTTGCCTCAGTATATAAAGGATGGAGGAGGAGGAGGCCGGCCAAGGCAATTGGTGCGGCCAGGATGTGGAGTCCTACTAGGACTCCAAGTCCTAGTAGGAGTCCACCAAGAGGGGAGGAAGGGAGAAGGAAGTGGAGGAGAAGGAGAGGTGGCCGGCCCCCTTTTCCCTAGTCCAATTCGGACCAGAGGGGAGGGGGGGAGCAGCAGCCCCTTGGCCCTTTCTCCTCTTCCCACTAAAGCCCAACAAGGCCCATTGCTTCTCCCGGTACTACCCGGTACTTCGAAAAATACCCGAATCACTCGGAACCTTTCCGATGTCCGAATATAGTCGTCCAATATATCAATCTTTATGCCTCGACCATTTCGAGACTCCTCGTCATGTCCCCGATCTCATCCGGGACCCCGAACTCCTTCGGTACATCAAAACTCATAAACTCATAATATAACTGTCATCGAAACCTTAAGCGTGCGGACCCTACGGGTTCGAGAACAATGTAGACATGACCGAGCACGTCTCCGGTCAATAACCAATAGCGGGACCTGGATGCCCATATTGGCTCCTACATATTCTACGAAGATCTTTATCGGTCAGACCGCATAACAACATATGTTGTTCCCTTTGTCATCGGTATGTTACTTGCCCGAGATTCGATCGTCGGTATCCAATACCTAGTTCAATCTTGTTACCGGCAAGTCTCTTTACTCGTTCTGTAATACATCATCCCGCAACTAACTCATTAGTTGCAATGCTTGCAAGGCTTAAGTGATGTGCATTACCGAGAGGGCCCAGAGATACCTCTCCGACAATCGGAGTGACAAATCCTAATCTCGAAATACGCCAACCCAACATGTACCTTTGGAGACACCTGTAGAGCTCCTTTATAATCACCCAGTTACGTTGTGATGTTTGGTAGCACACAAAGTGTTCTTCCGGCAAACGGGAGTTGCATAATCTCATAGTCATAGGAACATGTATAAGTCATGAAGAAAGCAATAGCAACATACTGAACGATCGGGTGCTAAGCTAATGGAATGGGTCATGTCAATCAGATCATTCAACTAATGATGTGATCCCGTTAATCAAATAACAACTCTTTGTCCATGGTTAGGAAACATAACCATCTTTGATTAACGAGCTAGTCAAGTAGAGGCATACTAGTGACACTCTGTTTGTCTATGTATTCACACATGTATTATGTTTCCGGTTAATACAATTCTAGCATGAATAATAAACATTTATCATGATATAAGGAAATAAATAATAACTTTATTATTGCCTCTAGGGCATATTTCCTTCAACGCATACCTCAAGCTCAAGATGCCAGGACCTAGGGGGTCATTATAGTCAATGGAAATACAGAACGCTCGCTCCGCACGGAAGAGCACACCGCGGCCCTCGCAGCAGAAGCACAAAGCAGCCTTTTAAGGCAAACCGCCAATTCGGCGATACAGCCCCCGGACACCGTCAAGCGAGTCCGGGGTAACCTGCAACAGGATCGCCTGGCACGTTTAGAGCTCACCTAGCAATTCGGCCCCCGTCCTAGTCCCAGTCAAGCGACGAAATCCTTATCGCGTGTACATAATTATGCAATGAAAATACCATGGGCATAGGCGGGGGCACGATCAGGGCACGTCCCGCAATGCGGCTTAACCGCCCTAGGGGTTGCATACCTTTATCATTTTTTCTCTTTTAGGATGTTACATTACAGGAGGGAACAACCAAGGAGGCAAGAAGCTAAGACGTACAAGGGAACCCCCAGGTGGTCTCTAATAACAATCGACATACCCACTTTTTATTACCCATACGCAGCTTGCCCTTGGATAGGACATGTCAAATAGTCCTTTTTTTGCTTATTGCACTACTTGTATCAGTATGCTTCGACGTATTATTTAAATAACAATGCATAGCATTAGTCTATTATTGCATTATCCATCCTTTCTCTTTTTTTCTTATATGTTCATTTACGACAACTTGCACCCATACATTCTGGTACGGTCAGTACGCCAAGGGATTTCGTTTACCCCATAATATGGCGTGAGAAGTCTGAACACTTTCGACAGTGCGGCACCCCAAACTTATAACATTATATGCATCAGCTCCGAATCATATCTTGGGTCAATAGTTGGGTTTGCCCGGCTCCCATGTTTTAGTACCTTACGTTCTGCTTTATCGGCTACAGTAGCGCTGGGAGAACTACTGCGATTGTCTCCCGGTTCTTCCGGACGAGCACCTCAGTAGAGAAAGCCGAAAACTGACTGTCATGATAAGGCGAGAGCTGGTCGCTGCTCGAGAGGTCTCAAGTTCTTAAAGACTTTTTCCGCTTCGGGCGAGGAGTCGGCCTTGCCCGACTTAGGCGTATATAGTGCCCCAAATTCGTCCTTCAGAATACTAGGGGCTTGGCCAAAATTTAAAATTGTAGAGTTCTATGGCTAAGTGAGAGTGATAAAGCCTTATAGTCCGATTGCCTGGTTCGTTGTGTTGAACACCTCCCTCGAAGGACCCGAAATTGGGATAAAGAGTGCTCAGGTTTATACCGAACACCCCAGTACTAGTTACATGGGGGCAGAAGCCGACGACTGGACAACTCTCATATAAACGGCCGCACAGAAGGTAATATTTTAAATTCAAAAAGCGTTGCATAGCGCAAATGAACTCGTTTCACATTACAGGATCACATGAGCATGTTCATTCAAAAATTACATCTCTAGCACATTCCTCCGCCACAAGGCGGGAACCCTTCAGGACATTGTCATAATACATTTCGGGGCAGCGATGCTCCTTGCCCTCCGGCGGCCCCTCCTTCACCAGCTTTACAGCGTCCAGCTTCACCCAGTGCACCTTCGCCCGGGCAAAAGCCCTGCGCGCACCCTCGATGCAGACGGACCGCTTTATGACTTTAAGCCATGGGCATGCATCCACAAGCCACCTCACCATACCGAAGTAGCTGCTAGGCAGGGGATCGCTAGGCCACATCCAGACTATAAGACCCTTCATGGCCTGTTCGGCCGCATTGTGAAGCTCGACCAGTTGCTTCAGCTGGTCGCTCAAGGGCATTGGGTGTTCGGTCCCAGTATACTGAGACCAGAACAACTTTTCCGTCGAGCTCCCCTCCTCAGCTCGGTAAAACTCCACGGCATCCAGTACACTACGGGGAAGATCTGCGAACGCTCCTGGAGAGCTCTGAATTCGGGTAAGTAAAAGGAAAGTTTGCTTCACATGCTTGCTCTGCATAATGAATGCCTTACCCGCTGCTATCTTCTTCACCGCACCAATCTCCTGGAGGGCCTTGTGGGCTTCAGCCTTGGCGCTCCGTGCACTTTTGAGCGCCTTCGCAAGCTCGGACTCTCGAGTCTTAGAGTCAAGCTCCAAGGACTCGTGTTTTTTGGCGAGAGCCTCGAGCTCTTGATGCACCTCGCCTACCCGGGCTTCTTGCTTTTCCCGCTCAATGCACTCTTTGGCACTTTGTCTTCAGCCTCGGACAACGCCTTCTTCAGGGTCGCCACCTCAGTCGTGGCCCCTAGCAAATTCATTATGATCCTATTACTTCTTTTTAATATATAGACAAGGTATTGCTTACCTTTGCTCTCCTCGAGCTATCTCTTGGTAAGGCTGAGCTCGTCCTCGGACCGCTCAAGGTCCTGCTTCAGTGCAGCGACCTTCACAGTACGTGCGGCAGCGGCCAGCAGTGAAGCCTGCATATGCACATAGACATATTCTGATTAGACTCCTGAGCCATTATTTGACCCTCTATTCGGCCTTTCTTCGCGAACGCCAAACAGAGCATCAGGGGCTACTTTCTATGCGGTAATATTTTCCTATATTTTGATTGCTTACCCGAAAGCCTGTTAGGAGGCTGGCACAAGCTTCGGTTAGTCCATTTTTGGCGGACTGAACTTTCTTGATCACCGCACTCATGATAGTGCGGTGCTCTTCGTCGATGGAAGTGCCGCGAAGCGCTTCCAGCAAGTTGTCCGGTGCATCTACATGGACAGAGGCCACCGGCACGGGCGGCTTGCCCCCCTCAACGGGAGGTCGCCTGCCAGAGTCCGAACCACCGAAGGTTCCGGTGCAGTGTTCGGCTGGGGGCCGAACTTGGAGCCCGTGGGAGTCTTGCTCCCTTTGCACCCAGGGTCCGGAAGGTCGCCTTGAGGCGCCTCCAGGACTACCTCCCCTTGGCTCAGTGCCTTTTGAAACAACACCTCGATGTTGTCCGTAGGACAAGGGGTGGAGGCGGTCGGAAGTGAATCGCTATTCATATTCGACGAGTCCAAAGAACCGTCCGACGAAGATACGTCGATACGGGCTCGGGACGGACTGCATAACCATATTCGGCGTAAGGAGAAGTAGTGCAATAAAACATACCATGAATTACTATGGTATCCGGATACTTACGACTTCGCCAGGGGCTTGTCCTTGGGTAACCACTCGTCGCCGCTGTAGGCGGCCGTCGTGGAGCAGTCCAGAAGGAGGGTCCTTCCCTTCTTGGACCCTTCGCCCTCCCCGGTTGGGGCGACCTTCCTTTTCTTGTCTTCCCCGGCTGGGGGGAGAACTTTCCTTTTCCTCCTCCTCGTTTTCATGGGAGGAGTGTGTTGGTGAACATAGTAATTTCAGAAATTTCCTACGCACATGCAAGATCATGGTGATGCATAGCAACGAGAGGGGAGAGTGTTGTCTACGTACCCTCATAGACCGAAAGCGGAAGCGTTAGCACAATGCGATTGATGTAGTCGTACGTCTTCACGATCCGACCGATCAAGTACCAAACGCACGGCACCTCCGAGTTCTGCACACGTTCAACTCGATGACGTCCCTCGAACTCCGATCCAGCCGAGTGTTGAGGGAGAGTTTCGTCAGCACGACGGCGTGGTGACGATGATGACGTTCTACCGACGCAGGGCTTCGCCTAAGTACCGCTAAAATATGATCAAGGTGGATTATTGTGGAGGGGGGCACCGCGCACGGCTAAGAGATCCAAGAGATCAATTGTTGTGTCTTTGGGGTGCCCCCTGCCCCCGTATATAAAGGAGTGGAGGAGGAGGAGGGTCGGCCCTCTCTATGTCGCACCCTAGGGGAGTCCTACTCCCACCGGGAGTAGGATTCCCCCTTTCCTAGTAGAACTAGGAACCCTTCCAAGTAGTAGGAGTAGGAGGGAAGGAAAGGGAAGGGAAAAGGAGAAGGAAGGAAGGGGGCGCCCCCCTCCCTAGTCCAATTCGGACCAGCCCATGGGGAGGGGTGCGGCCACCCTTTGAGGCCTTTCTCTCCATTCCCGTATGGCCCATTAAGGCCCAATACGAATTCCCGTAACTCCCCGGTACTCCCGAAAATACCCGAATCACTCAGAACCTTTCCGATGTCTGAATATAGTCGTCCAATATATTGATCTTTACGTCTCAATCATTTCGAGACTCCTCGTCATGTCCCCGATCTCATCCGGGACTCCGAACTCCTTCGGTACATCAAAACACATAAACTCATAATGTAACCGTCATCGAACTTTAAGCGTGCGGACCCTACGGGTTCGAGAACTATGTAGACACGACTGAGACACGTCTCCGGTCAATAACCAATAGCGGAACCTGGATGCTCATATTGGCTCCTACATATTCTACGAAGATCTTTATCGGTCAAACCGCATAACAACATACGTTGTTCCCTTTGTCATCGGTATGTTACTTGCCTGAGATTCAATCGTCGGTATCTCAATACCTAGTTCAATCTCGTCTCTTTACTCGTTTCGTAATACATCATCCCGCAACTAACTTATTAGATGCAATGTTTGCAAGGCTTAAGTGATGTGCATTACCGAGAGGGCCCAGAGATACCTCTCCGACAATCGGAGTGACAAATCCTAATCTCGAAATACGCCAACCCAACAAGTACCTTCGGAGACACCTGTAGAGCACCTTTATAATCACCCAGTTATGTTGTGACGTTTGGTTGCACACAAAGTGTTCCTCCGGTAAACGGGAGTTGCATAATCTCATAGTCATGGGAACATGTATAAGTTATGAAGAAAGCAATAGCAACAAACTAAACGATCAAGTTCTAAGCTAATGGAATGGGTCAAGTCAACCACATCATACTCATAATGATGTGATCACGTTAATCAAATGACAACTCATGTCTATGGCTAGGAAACATAACCATCTTCGATCAACGAGCTAGTCAAGTAGAGGCATACTAGTGACACTCTGTTTGTCTATGTATTCACACATGTATTATGTTTCCGGTTAATACAATTCTAGCATGAATAATAAGCATTTATCATGAAATAAGGAAATAAATAATAACTTTATTATTGCCTCTAGGGCATATTTCCTTCAGTCTCCCACTTGCACTAGAGTCAATAATCTAGTTCACATCGCCATGTGATTTAACATCAATAGTTCACATCACCATGTGATTAACACCCATAGTTCACATCGTCACGTGACCAACACCCAAAGGGTTTAATAGATTCAATAATCTAGCTAGTTCACATCACTATGTGATTAACGCCCAAAGAGTACTAGGGTGTGATCATGTTTTGCTTGTGAGAGAAGTTTAGTCAACGGGTCTGCCACATTCAGATCCGTAAGTATTTTGCAAATTTCTATGTCAACAATGCTCCGCACTAAGCTACTCTAGCTAATTGCTCCCACTTTCAATATGTATCTAGATTGAGACTTTGAGTCATTTGGATCAGTGTCAAAACTTGCATCGATGTAACCCTTTACGACGAACCTTTTGTCACCTCCATAATCGAGAAACATATCCTTATTTCACTAAGGATAATTTTGACCAATGTCCAGTGATCTACTCCTAGATCACTATTGTACTCCCTTGCCAAACTCAGGGCAGGGTATACAATAGGTCTGGTACATAGCATGGCATACTTTATAGAACCTATGGCTGAGGCATAGGGAATGACTTTCATTCTCTCTCTATCTTCTGTCGTGGTCGGGTTTTGAGTCTTACTCAACTTCACACCTTGTAACACAGGCAAGAACTCCTTCTTTGACTGTTCCATTTTGAACTACTTCAAAATCTTGTCAAGGTATGTACTCATTGAAAAACTTATCAAGCGTCTTGATCTATCTCTATAGATCTTGATGCTCAATATGTAAGCAGCTTCACCGAGGTCTTTCTTTGAAAAACTCCTTTCTAACATTCCTTTATGCTTTGCAGAATAATTCTACATTATCTCCAATAAACAATATGTCATTCACATATACTTATCAGAAATGATGTAGTGCTCCCACTCACTTTCTTGTAAATACAGGCTTCACCGCAAATCTATATAAAACTATATGCTTTGATCAACTTATCAAAGCGTATATCCCAACTCCAAGATGCTTGCACCAGTCCATAGATGGATCGCTGGAGCTTGCATATTTTGTTAGCACCTTTAGGATTGACAAAACCTTCTGGTTGCATCATATACAACTCTTCTTTAATAAATCCATTAAAGAATGCAGTTTTGTTTATCCATTTGCTAGATTTCATAAAATGCGACAATTGCTAACATGATTCGGACAGACTTAAGCATAGATACGAGTGAGAAACTCTCATCGTAGTCAACACCTTGAACTTGTCGAAAACCTTTTGCGACAATTCTAGCTTTGTAGATAGTAACACTACTATCACCGTCCTTCTTCCTCTTGAAGATCCATTTATTTTTTTATGGCTTGCTGATCATCGGGCAAGTCAACCAAAGTCCACACTTTGTTCTCATACATGGATCCCATCTCAGATTTTATGGCCTCAAGCCATTTCGTGGAATCTGGGCTCATCATCGCTTCCTCATAGTTCATAGGCTCGTCATGGTCAAGTAACATGACCTCCAGAACAGGATTATCGTACCACTCTGGTGCGGATCTCACTCTGGTTTACCTACAAGGTTCGGTAGTAACTTGATCTGAAGTTACATGATCATCATCATTAGCTTCCTCACTAATTGGTGTAGTAGTCATAGGAACAGATTTCTGTGATGAACTACATTCCAATAAGGGAGCAGGTATAGTTACCTCATCAAGTTCTACTTTCCTCCCACTCACTTCTTTCGAGAGAAACTCCTTCTCTAGAAAGGATCCATTCTCAGCAATGAATATCTTGCCTTCGGATCTGTGATAGAAGGTGTACCCAACATTTTCTATTGGGTATCCTATGAAGATGCACTACTCTGATTTGGGTTTGAGCTTATCAGGTTGAAACTTTTTCACATAAGCATTGCAACCTCAAACTTTAAGAAACGACAGCTTAGGTTTCTTGCCAAACCATAGTTCATACGGTGTCGTCTCAACGGATTTAGATGGTGCCCTATTTAATGTGAATGTAGCTGTCTCTAATGCATAACCCCAAAACGATAGTGGTAAATCGGTAAGAGACATCATAGATCGCACCATATCTAATAAAGTACGGTTACGACGTTCGGACACACCATTACACTGTGGTGTTCCAGGTGGCGTGAGTAGTCAAACTATTTCACATTGTTTTAACTGAAGGCCAAACTCGTAACTCAAATATTTTCCTTCTGCGATCATATCGTAGAAACTTTTATTTTTGTTACGATGATTCTCCACTTCACTCTGAAATTGTTCGAACTTTTCAAATGTTTCAGACTTGTGTTTCATCAAGTAGATATACTCATATCTGCTCAAATCATCTGTGAAGATCAGAAAATAATGATACCTGCCACGAGCCTCAGTATTCATCGGACCACATACATCAGTATGTATGATTTCCAACAAATCTGTTGCTTGCTCCATTGTTCCGGAGAACAGAGTCTTAGTCATCTTGCCCATGAGCATGGTTCGCAAGCATCAACTGATTCATAATCAAGTGATTCCAAAAGCCCATCAGCATGGATTTTCTTCATGCACTTTACACCAATATGACCTAAACGGCAGTGCCACAAATAAGTTGCACTATCATTATTAACTTTGCATCTTTTGGTTTCAATATTATGAATATGTGTATCACTATGATCGAGATCCAATGAACCATTTTCATTGGGTGTGTAACCATATAAGGTTTTATTCATGTAAGCAGAACAACAATTTATTCTCTTACTTAAGTGAATAACCGTATTGCAATAAACATGATCAAATCATATTCATACTCAACACAAACACCAAATAACACTTATTTAGGTTCAACACTAATCCCGAAAGTATAGGGAGTGTGCGATGATGATCATATCAATCTTGGAACCACTTCCAACACACATCGTCACTTCACCCTTAACTAGTCTATGTTCATTCTGGAACTCCCGTTTCGAGTTACTACTCTTAGCAACTAAACCAGTATCAAATACTGAGGGGTTTCTACGAACACTAGTAAAATACACATCAATAATCTGTATATCAAATATACCTTTGTTCACTTTGCCATCCTTCTTATCCGCCAAATACTTGGGGTAGTTCCGCTTCCAATGACCAGTCCCTTTGCAGTAGAAGCACTCAGTTTCAGGCTTAGGTCCAGACTTGGGTTTTTCACTTGAGCAGCAACTTGCTTGCCGTTCTTCTTGAAGTTCCTCTTTCTTCCCTTTGTCCCTTTACTTGAAACTAGTGGTTTTGTTTACCATCAACACTTGATGCTTTTCTTGATTTCTACCTTCGTCGATTTCAGCATCGCGAAGAGCTTGGGAATCCTTTCCGTTATCCCTTGCATATTATAGTTCATCATGAAGTTCTACTAACTTCGTGATGGTGACTAGAGAATTCTTTCAATCACTATTTTATCTAGAAGATTAACTCCCACTTGATTCAAGCAATTGTAGTACCCAGACAATCTGAGCACATGCTCACTGCTTGAGCTATTCTCCTCCATCTTTTAGCTATAGAACTTGTTGGAGACTTCATATCTCTCAACTCGGGTATTTACTTGAAATATTAACTTCAACTCCTGGAACATCTCATATGGTCCATGACGTTCAAAACGTCTTTGAAATCCCGATTCTAAGCTGTTAAGCATGGTGCACTAAACTATCAAGTAGTCACCATATTGAGCTAGCCAAACGTTCATAACGTATGCATCTGCTCCTGCAATAGGTCAGTCACCTAGCGGTGCATCAAAGACATAATTCTTCTGTGCAACAATGAGGATAAACCTCAGATCACGGACCCTGTCCTCATCATTGCTACTATCATCTTTCAACTTAGTTTTCTCTAGGAACACATATAAAACATAGGGAAGCAATAACGCGAGCTATTGATCTACAACATAGATATGCAAATACTATCAAGACTAAGTTCATGATAAATTAAAGTTCAATTAATCATATTACTTAAGAACTCCCGCTTAGAAAGACATCCCTCTAATCTTCTAAGTGATCACGTGATCCAAATCAACTAAACCATAACCGATCATCACGTGAAATGGAGTAGTTTTCAATGGTGAACATCACTATGTTGATCATATCTACTATATGATTCATGCTCGACCTTTCGGTCTTAGTGTTCCGAGGCCATATCTGCATATGCTAGGCTCGTCAAGTTTAACCTGAGTATTCTGCATGTGCAAAACTGGCTTGCACCCATTGTAGATGGACATAGAGCTTATCACACCCGATCATCTCGTGGTGTCTGGGCACGACGAACTTTGGCAACGGTGCATACTCAGGGAGAACACTTTTATCTTGAAATTTAGTGAGAGGTCATCTTATAATGCTACTGTCAATCAAAGCAAGATAAGATGCATAAAAGATAAACATCACATGCAATAGATATAAGTGATATGATATGGCCATCATCATCTTGTGCTTGTGATCTCCATCTCCGAAGCACCGTCATGATCACCATCATCACTGGCGCGACACCTTGATCTCCATCATAGCATCGTTGTCGTCTCGCCAATCTTATGCTTCCACGACTATCGCTACCCCTTAGTGATAAAGTAAAGCATTACAACGCAAATGCATTGCATACAATAAAGCGACAACCATATGGCTCCTGCCAGTTGCCGATAACTCGGTTACAAAACATGATCATCTCGTACAATAAAATTTGGCATGATGTCTTGACCATATCACATCACAACATGCCCTGCAAAAACAAGTTAGATGTCCTTTACTTTGTTGTTGCAAGTTTTACGTGGCTGCTACGGGCTTAGCAAGAACTGTTCTTACCTACGCATCAAAACCACAACGATATTTTGTCAAGTTGGTGCTGTTTTAACCTTCGCAAGGACCGGGCGTAGCCACACTCGGTTCAACTAAAGTTGGAGAAACTGACACCCGCCAGCCACCTGTGTGCAAAGCACGTCGGTAGAACCAGTCTCGCGTAAGCGTACGCGTAATGTCGGTCCGGGCCGCTTCATCCAACAATACCGCCGAACCAAAGTGTGACATGCTGGTAAGCAGTATGACTTATATCGCCCACAACTCACTTGTGTTCTACTCGTGCACAACATCGATGCATAAAACCTAGGCTCTAATACCACTGTTGGTGAACGTAGTAATTTCAAAAATTTCCTACGCACATGCAAGATCATGGTGATGCATAGCAACGAGAGGGGAGAGTGTTGTCTACGTACCCTCGTAGACCGAAAGAGGAAGCGTTAGCACAATGCGGTTGATGTAGTCGTACGTCTTCACGATCCGACCGATCAAGTACCGAACGCACGGCACCTCCGAGTTCTGCACACGTTCAACTCGATGACGTCCCTCGAACTCCGATCCAGCCGAGTGTTGAGGGAGAGTTTCATCAGCACGACGGCGTGGTGACGATGATGATGTTCTACCGACGCAGGGCTTCGCCTAAGCACCACTATGATATAATCGAGGTGGATTATGGTGGAGGGGGGCACCGCACACGGCTAAGAGATCCAAGAGATTAATTGTTGTGTCTTTGGGGTGCCCCCTACCCCCGTATATAAAGGAGTGGAGGAGGGGGAGGGCCGGCCCTCTCTATGGCGCGCCCTAGGGGAGTCCTACTCCCACCGGGAGTAGGATTCCCCCTTTCCTAGTAGAACTAGGAACCCTTCCAAGTAGTAGGAGTAGGAGGGAAGGAAAGGGAAGGGAAAAGGAGAAGGAAGGAAGGGGGCGCCCCCCCTCCCTATTTCAATTCGGACCATCCCATGGGGAGGGGTGCGGCCAGCCTTTGAGGCCTTTCTCTCCTTTCCTGTATGGCCCATTAAGGCCCAATACGAATTCCCATAACTCCCCGGTACTCCCGAAAATACCCGAATCACTCGGAACCTTTCCGATGTCCGAATATAGTCGTCCAATATATCGATCTCTACGTCTCGATCATTTCAAGACCCCTCGTCATGTCCCCGATATCATCCGGGACTCCAAACTCCTTCGGCACATCAAAACACATAAACTCGTAATATAACCGTCATCGAACTTTAAGCGTGCGGACCCTATGGGTTCGAGAACTATGTAGACATGACCGAGACACGTCTTTGGTCAATAACCAATAGCGGAACCTGGATGCTCATATTGGCTCCTACATATTCTACGAAGATCTTTATCGGTCAAACCGCATAACAACATACGTTGTTCCCTTTGTCATCGGTATGTTACTTGCCCGAGATTCGATCGTCGGTATCTCAATACCTAGTTCAATCTCGTTACCGGCAAGTCTCTTTACTCGCTCCGTAATACATCATCCCTCAACTAACTTATTAGTTGCAATGCTTGCAAGGCTTAAGTGATGTGCATTACCGAGAGGGCCCAGAGATACCTCTCCGACAATCGGAGTGACAAATCCTAATCTCGAAATACGCCAACCCAACAAGTACCTTCGGAGACACCTGTAGAGCACCTTTATAATCACCCAGTTACGTTGTGACGTTTGGTAGCACACAAAGTGTTCCTCCGGTAAACAGGAGTTGCATAATCTCATATCATAGGAACATGTATAAGTTATGAAGAAAGCAATAGCAACAAACTAAACGATCAAGTGCTAAGCTAAATGGAATGGGTCAAGTCAATCACATCATTCTCCTAATGATATGATCCCGTTAATCAAATGACAACTCATGTCTATGGCTAGGAAACATAACCATCTTCGATCAACGAGCTAGTCAAGTAGAGGCATACTAGTGACACTTTGTTTGTCTATGTATTCACACATGTATTATGTTTCCGGTTAATACAATTCTAGCATGAATAATAAACATTTATCATGAAATAAGGAAATAAATAATAAATTTATTATTGCCTCTAGGGCATATTTCCTTCAGAGTGCGCTTCGGAGTTATCAGACGATGAGTCCGATATAACCTTGCGTCGGAGACCCTTTCGGGTCCCCGTGGCCTTCTTCTTGGCCTTCTTCACCGGCACCTCGTAAGGCGCCGGAACCAGCATCTCCGTTAGGAGAGTATCTGCAGGATCTTCAGGCAGGGGGGGCTGGGCAATCGATCTGCTCTGTTGTCTCTACCCAGTCCTGTTAATGGCATGGAAGCTTAGATCCCGCACATGATTAAACTGGGGCAAATAAATATTCTGTGAGATATAAAAACTTACCGGATTGGCATGGCGCTTTGCGCTGAGTCCGCGGTCCTCGGTAAGGGGAGGAGGTACCTCGGCGCCCTTGAACAGCACCTTTCAGACGTTCTTGTGCATCGTGTCGAAGAGCTCTCGCAGCGTCTGGTGCTTGGCCGGGTCGAACTCCCACAAATTGATTACCCATCGTTGACATGGGTGAATCCGGCGGAAGAGCATGACCTGGACCACGTTGACGAGCTTGATTTTCTTGCTCATCATGTTCTTGATGCAGGTCTGGAGTCCGGTCAGCTCTACCAGGGAACCCCAGGACAGGCCCTTCTCTTTCCAGGAGGTGAGTCGTGTGGGGATTCCAGATCGGAACTCGGGGGCCGCCACCCAGTTGGTGTCGCACAGCTCGGTGATGTAGAACCACCCCGATTGTCACCCCTTTATGGTCTCCACATAGGAGCCTTCGAGTCAGGTGACGTTAGGCATTTTGCCCACCATGGCGCCTCCGCACTCCGCTTGCTGGCTGACCACCACCTTTGGTTTAACATTAAAAGTCTTCAGCCACAGGGCGAAGTGGGGCCTGATGCGGAGGAAGGCCTCGCACACGATGATAAACACCGAGATGTTGAGGATAAAATTGGGGGCCAGATCATGAAAATCCAGCCCGTAGTAGAACATGAGCCCGCGGACAAATGAGTGAAGGGGAAATCCCAGTCCGTGGACAAAGTGGGTAACGAAAACTACCCTCTCATGGGGTGCGGGCGTAGGGATGATCTGCTCCGCATCTGGCAGCCGGTGCGCGATGCCCGCGGCCAGATATCCGGCTTCCCGTAGCTTTGCGATGTTCTCCTCCGTGACGGAGGAGACCATCCACTTGCCTCTCTCTCCGGACATGCTTGGACTGTTTTGAGGAGAAAGACGCGAACTTGGGCGCTGGAGCTCGAGTGCGCGAGAATGTATAAGCAAGGAGGAAAAAGGCGTGGGTAAAAAGGGTGAATCTTTGTCCCTTTATAAGGGCGGAAGAGGCGATGCGCCTCCCCACTTACCTGGTAAAATCGCTTATGCCCTAAGCGCTGTAATTGATGGCGCGGTTGGGTTACCCACGTCCGTATTGATAAGAATCCCGTGATAAGGGGACATGATCTTTGCTTCGACAAGACGTGTCAAGAAAACCGCCTCGCGATATGTGCAGTGCTGGTTGAGAAAAACGGTTCGAATAATGACCGGGCCGTGGTATAATGTCGTGCCGTCAAACGTGTCAGCAGATTAGATTTGTGGAAATATTATTCTCTCCACGGTGGTATGTGGAACTTATTTTGCAGAGCCGGACACTATCCTTGTGTTCAAAATCTTCTATGGAGTATTCGAAGGAGGAACCCGCCTTGCAATGCCGAAGACAAATCTGCACGCCGGACTCATCGTCATTGAAGCCTGGTTCAGGGGCTATTGAGGGAGTCCTGGATTAGGGGGTCTCCGGACAGCCGGACTATATCCATTGGCCGGACTGTTGGACTATGAAGATACAAGATTGAAGACTTTGTCCCATGTCCGGATGGGACTCTCCTTGGCGTGGAAGGCAAGCTTGGCAATACGGATATGTAGATCTCCTCCCTTGTAACCGACTCTGTGTAACCCTAGCCCCCTCCGGTGTCTATATAAACCGAAGGATTTAGTCCGTAGGACAACAACAATCATACTATAGGCTAACTTCTAGGGTTTAGCCTCTACGATCTCGTGGTAGATCAACTCTTGTAATACTTATATCATCAAGATCAATCAAGCAGGACGTAGGGTATTACCTCCATCAAGAGGGTCCGAACCTGGGTAAACATCGTGTCCCCCGCCTCCTGTTACCATCCGCCTTAGACGCACAGTTCGGGACCCCCTACCCGCGATCCGCCGGTTTTGACACCGACAGTCGGCATCACTGGAACGAGAAAGAGGTCGGGCTAGCACAAGGATGACAGATTCGCCTTGAGCCCGACAACAAATATCGTGTGGCAAAAGGAATGGAAATATGATGTACAGGTTCGCCTAACCAGCTTTATAGTCTGCTTGGTGTTCGGCAAGCCTTGCTAGGGGCCGCTACCAACCATGCAGTTCGGAGGTGATCCAGACTGCGACCAAGCCGGCTTGAACCTAAGGGGTCGCGCGCTTAAGGGAAGGAACCTATGAGGTCGGATCCGAGGACACTGGTTGGATGTGATCCGAGCTGTATTCGGATTGTGGTCGAGTAGACTTATGTGCTTTAGGGTCCGTGCGAGGCCCAAGTGTTGAGTCCGTGACGGACGCCTATATATAGTGGGGGTGCGGCACACTCATGTGGTTGATTGCTTCTGTGTTGTCACTAGGGTTTGCATGTGTTGCGAATAGACACCTCCACTCGCCGCCGGTTGTGTGATCGAACCTAGCAGTCTGTCGCACAACGTTCCTCCTACACGCGTGGATACCGTTAGAAGCGGTGCACTTGCGCCGCTCCGGCGAACCTATACGAGGGAACCGACGACCGCCTGTTCAAGGGAGATCGGACAAGGAGGAGACACGCTGCCCCAACTCTTTTTCCGCTGCACGGCACTGCGCATCTAGTGGTAACGATCTGTAATCCATTTCCCGTAGCATGTTCCTGTTGTTCTGCGCGTAGGAAAATTTCAATTTGCAGTCGACGCATCCTACCGTAGAATCCAACAAGTGGGGACCGTTGGCCGCGGTGCTACAGCCCGAAAGGGCGGCGCAGCGACGGAGCGCGGGTCGGTGTAACCGCGGGGATGGCCTCAGGGCGGAGGCGGGGACCATGTATCACGGCACTAAGTCCCAAAGAAACGACGCGGCGATGACGCATGAGTCGATGCAGCCGCGAGGAAAACCACTGGACGGCGACGCTGCGGCCCAACAAGACGACGCAAGAGCAGCCCGATACCCGATTGGTGTAGACGTGCGTTGTACTTTAAACGATTGTCACAAGTTCTGTGGAGACGTGGGCAAGCAACTGGGCATGTTGATCGCGCGGTATAGATGAAGTGAATCGCAGGCGGTCAGATGATCAATCCAATAGCTCGTGAGATCAAAGATGCGCAAACGACAGCATATGGCCGTATCCCAAAGCAGCACGAGCAGCCCATCGTCCACGCGCGGGAACACGTGGGCGACGCTGCGCTGGTGGACGAGCCTTCGGGCTGAGCTGCAGTAAAACGCACAGAGCCACCAGAGCCGATTTCACCGCAATGCATGCGCCTGTGACGTGCCGTCATACAGGAAGCTGGAAGTCTTCGGTGTGGATGTGCGCGGCTGACGCGTAGATTGTTGTGTGCGCACACGAAGTTCAAACAAATCTGCATGGCGTAGTCTCGTATATGGATGACTTGGGTTTGATCTGCACCGTGAGAGTAACCGGTCGACCCAAACGTGACGGCGGTTTCGTCCGCTTTTTGTCTATTTGGGTCGGTCGCCCGTCCGGCGTCCGCCTTGTTTTTTATATGGATCGGCAGCGCGTCCAACGCAACAACCCATATTTGTAGGCATGGCTGACTGACCGTCCAATTTTGCATTGCATTCAACAAATTGTAAAATAAAAATTTAACAAACAAAATAGTCCACCCAAATAAATAGTATAGTTTTACAGGCTAAATAAAAATAAAAATGTTTCACATAGTTTTACGAACGAATAAAAGAAGATACATCTATTGGTTGCCAACATGAGTCCACATATGCTCAACCAAATCATTTTGCAGTTGCACGTGTGTTTCTCAATCATGCATGTCTTCATGAAACTGAGTGAACTGCTCAAATGTTGCCGCTACTCCATGCTTAGGCACAACATTCTCACCCTGAAACTGAAAGCCTTAATCGGACAGACGTTCCGGACGCTCGTTTTCTACGATCATATTGTGCATGATCACACAAGCAGTCATCACCTGCCATAGTTTCTGCGTACTCCAAGTATTAGCAGGATACTGAACGATGCACCATCGAGATTGCAGCACACCAAAGGCACGCTCGACATTCTTTCTAGCACTCTCTTGCTCTTAGGCAAATCTTTTCCTTTTCTCTCCAACAGGGTTGGGTATTGTCTTTACAATAGTGGTCCAATGAGGATAGATACCGCCACCCAAATAGTACCCTTTGTCGTAGTTGTGGCCGTTGACAGTAAAGTTCATCGATGGGTTGTTGCCTTCGGCAAGCCTAGCAAATGCCGCCGAGCGCTGAAGCACGTTGATATCATTGTGTGATCCAGCCATGCCAAAGAAAGAGTGCCAGATCCACAGATCTTGAGGCGCCACTACCTCTAGTATGAAAGTGCAAGCCCTGACATGTCCCTTATACTACCCTTGCCAAGCAGAAGGCAGTTCTTCCACTCCCAGTGCATGCAGTCTATGCTGCCAAGCATCCCCGGGAAGCCCCTGCTAGCATTCATCGCCAGTAAACGGGCTGTATCTGCAGCTGTCGGCTCTCTCAAGTACTCAGGGCCAAACACAGCAATCACAGCCTTGCAAAACTTATACAGGGACTCTAGGCATGTAGACTCGCTCATACGGACGTACTCGTCAATGAGATCATCGGGCACTCCGTATGCAAGCATTCGGATGGCGGCAGTGCATTTTTGATAAGAGGAGAAACCAATCTTGCCGACGGCATCCTCTTTGCACTCGAAGTAGTCATCATAGCCGACCACTCCCTCTCTAATACGGTTGAAAACATGCCTACTCATACGGAACCGGCGGCGGAATTTATGATGTTTGAACAACGGGTTTGTTGTATCAAAGTACTCCTTCCAGAGAAGGAAATGCCCGCTCTCTCGGTTACGATTCAACGCCGGAAGGTGGCCCGGAATGGAGCCACAGAACAACGGCCGCTGATTGTTGAGGTGGTGATGGACCAACACGACAGCCAATATCTCCTCCTCGTCGTCGGACGACGAATCGTTGTAATCGCAAAGGAAATTGTGGAAAAAGAACTCGTCGGCGGAGTCCATTTTCGTACCTGGCAAACTATCGAACAACTTCTGGGCGTCGAAGAAGGAGACGGCCGGCAAGGGGAGACGCGGCGTCCACAGACCAGCTAGCTCCCATCCGACGTTGAAGTTGCTCTGAGGACTTGTGGCAAGGTAGCTTGGCTCGGTGATGATGAAGTCTGCATGTAGGGCTGGAATTCGAGCCAAGTCGAGCCGACTCGGCTCGACTCACTAGAGCTCATTTCGTTAACGGGCTTGCTTGATTCGACTTGTTATTATAACAAGCTCAAATTCAAGATTAGTTTGACTTGTATAACTCGCAAGCTGGTTCCTTTAGCTTGTTAAGCTCGTTAAAAATATAAACATAAAACGCTCAAATATTATAAAAATGATAATGTATATATTAAACATATATATCACTAAACAATAGTAATTTCTTTGTAATACATGAGTTTCTTGGGCGGCTGGGCCTTCAAAGGCTAGGCCTTATGTTGTGCGCCTAAGACATAAGGTGCTAAGTGGCTGATCTTTTTTGTATTGGGAGTAGCTGATTTTATATACCGAGCTTAGTGAGTTATACGAGTACTTATGAGATTAGTTTGTTTAACTTGATTTATAAATAATTTTAAACTAAAACTCGGTTCGACTCGTTATTCTTCGAGTTTAAGTCGATTCGAACCGAGTCACGAGCTACTCGTTTAGCTCGTGAGCTTCAAGCTTTTTTTTCAGCCTTATCTAGATGGAGCAGATGCAACACATCCGGATGAAGGTGGCTTGGTGTAGGATCCCGATCGGTTGAAGACGAAGACGAGAGGCGTAGAACGACGGGCAAATGGATATCTGGATGACGGCCGTCAGACGGCCGTGGCTAGTCGGTGAAGAGGCCGGTGCGCCACCTCGCCAGCGACAGGACCCACGGCCGGCGTGGTGCTGCTCTCCAAAATCCCAAGGTACTAATTGCTTTATCTTTTTTTATTGAATGGTGTCCCTATAAAATAACATAGACTGTTTTATAAATATGGAAAATCCCTCATCTAATGACGTCTAGTGTGAACTGTTACGCTACATCACCAATTGTAGGACCCATTTGTCATAATCATCATCAAATGGCCCAAAGTCATTAACTAGTGGTTATTGCGAAAAAAATAACCTCGAAATTAATGATTTTTGGCCTAAAACTGCAGAAGCGTGGTTTTTGCAACCCTAGCCTTTAATGTCGATGATTTCTGTAACTCACTCCGACTGCTCTTTCGCACCGCCAACACCTCTCAAATAAAAGAAAAGACCAGAAATTAAAAAAGCTCTGTTAAACAAGACATTCTAAACTTGGGTAATTATGATGACTACTTCTAGTATACTAATTATATTTTTTTTTGCATGATAATACACGTCTCATTTATATCATAAAGATTAAAGTACAAGTCATGTAAGGACCGACATGACAAAAGCGAAAAGATAACAGAACATCTCAAAGCTTGACACCAACACCCATCACCTGCCTCCGGCACCACAACAGCAGCCACCGAAGAAAAGAATGACGAATCACCTCTTCACCCGAGTTCGACGCGGCTCCATCGCTGATATGCAGCTTTGCAGACCTCCAAGATGGATTACCCAAAATGAAGGCAAATACACTATACCATAGGCCATGGACTCACGTCTATGGTCAAAGCAGTTCCTCGTATCGAGGCAAAAAAAAGCAGTTTCTCATACAGTTATATTGTCAAGAATCGAAATTATACAGTCTATACACTAACCATTGTTAGACTAATTACTAAGATTATTCAACTGCTAATCGGATCATATCTAATATACATGAACACAATTTGATCTGATGCGGAAATTAGGAGCAGTAGATTGATTATACCTTCGTTTGGTGATGCCATCTTGGGTCTAGAGAGGACGAAGAACTCGACAACGTCTCCAGCACCTCGCTGGAGTAATGGAAAGTCTTCACGTCAATGAGCCGTGCTCTCCTGATTGGAAAAGGAGTGATTTTCGGAGTAGACGATGGCTAATGCGATGGACTAATTCGTAATTGCAAATCTATTCCTTACATAATGCATTGGCTTTGACCATGGGACCTGAACCATATTAGCGTTAATTCAGCCCCCCAATCACGGGCATGATTTGTTAATTTCCATTTAATTGATATTAATCCTGAAATTAATTAATGGGTCAACAATAATTTATGGTAATTAACCTTTTTGACCATTTGATCACATAATAATTCCAACATTCTCCCACTTGATCGAATGGTTAACATCATCAGTCCATACTTCGACAAAAGCATCATACCAAGGTAATGTATTCACAGTAATCGAAGAGTTATTACTGGAACCCCATTATCTATAGCATAATACTCCGTCTCAACATGGATAATTATTCATGGTTGGGAGTTTGTATGTGCATGCAGGCATACTCCCTACTTATGGTCCTAGTAGTTTGTTTCTTTATTAATCACTATGTGTGCTTATTTAGCGAAACAAACTTCCTTATTGTCCAGATCAAAATTTGAGATCTCATTTATACAATTATCCCACCAATTAGAGGCCTTGAGTTATACTTATGCTAGCAAAATTAATGGTAAGCCTTTAGTTTGGGGATCAGCTATCATGCACTTAGTACATATATGCTGAGTTTAATATTTGTTCTTGGACAATATCTTTCACAACATGATACTCACTTAATTGTTGTTACTCATGAACTAATGTGTGGATTTCTTATCGCACAAAAATATTAGTATGTAGTGTACCAATCTATGTCCGGATAAAATTGTTCAGCCACAAGGCTTTCCTGGTTGTATCGCAACATAGCTAAAATTCAAAGTTGCTTTGTTGTCACCTTAGATAGTAGGCTTAGTAGTGGAAAACTAATTTTATATGTATTGTACCATATAGTACGAACATGATATACTAGCTCCCACTCATCTTAGCGTACATGCAATTTCCCATCTTATTTCCTATATGAACCCATCAATTTTAATTTTCCATTGCCCTTTTGTATATAGCTCCCACTGATGCAAACATTCAATAAAGAATTAGGGTGTTTAACATCGGTGAATATTGGGCAACAATAACAAACAAACAAAAAAAACATTGTTCTTCTGAAAAAAAGGGCAATGCGAATACTTATGTGTGAAGGTAATGAAAGAGTAAAACACTTATAAGTGCTAGGAACTGGACCTCATTTTTTTTATGCGTACTAATTCCATATCCCAAGTACTATGGAAAACTCCTGTATCAGTTGTCTTTGCTTATTTCCCTCAATGTAACTAATAGTTTAACCTAAATCACATAAGCCAAGTAGATGAAAGGAATGTGCCTCTTACTTAATGAGAGTGTTCATTTCTCCCCTTCGAAATATGTCTTAAATGACAGTATCATCATTTCGATATGTCTTAAATGACAGTATCATGTCTCTTACTTAATGAGAGTCTGTAATTAGATATAGGTATAGATAGATAGATATAGATAGATAGATAGATAGATAGATAAGACTTGAATCCATCCTTTTGGAGTGTCCTCACAGAATGGAATCCCTGAAATGAGTTCGAAGTGTGCAAGTGGCACCTGAGTCAACTCACAATTATTTATGGGAAGATAAGTAAACCAATGATTCAGGAATTTAAGGAATTTTCATTACCCTTATTAGCAAGCCTTTGAGCCCAACTCTTTCATAAGATGCCCATGAGATGTTCTTCTTCTTGAACACACATATGTATGAGCTCACTCATGGTCCACTTCTCCTTACGTGTGTTATAATTGATCCTAAATGGACCATACTCCACAGGAAGGGAATTCATAATGAAGTCTACCAAAAGGCCCTCAGAAATCTCAATGCAGATGCCCTCTAATTTCGCGGCCATATCGTTCATAGTTATGGTATGCCTTCTAATGCCGCTTACACCATCATACTTAGTGGTGAGTATTTCCATGATCAGCGTGCTAGCATGTGCTTTTGAGGAGTTTTTGAATTGCTCCTCCACTAATGCCAGGTAAGTTTCAGCACACACAAAGTCAGGAATTGCTCCCCTGATCCCATGATTTATTGTGCTTTTCATGAGCTTGATAGCCATGCGGTTGGAGCGCTCCCATTTCTCCATATTAGCCTCATAAACCTTACTTTTCTCAAGAAGGCTTTCATCATCAGAAGGCGGAGGAATAGGAGCCTTTTCTCTAAGTGCACAGTCAAGGTCCATGATCACAAGGGCATTCAGAATATGCTCCTTCCAGGAAGGAAAATTAGTTTCATTGAGATGTTCAATTCCATTGATGTGCCCGGAAATAACTGATGGGTCCAAAGCTGAATAAAACATAAATAACATGGATATTAAACATTATGAAAATATCCATATATAAGGAAACTTAATGCATGATATTAATCCTACGTTGGTCTGATTAATAACATGGCAAATTTAATTAAATCCTTATTCGCAACACCGTTGGGCAGTAACAAAAAGGAGCAAAATGTAATATCTTTATTGGAAAATTAATTATAGTAATCATGATAATAATCAACTTTGGTCAGAATATAATCATGCGTCATAAAAATTAATCATTGTAATTATCCCAAGATATATAGTAGCCTTAGATAAAAGGTCCAAAAAAATCATAATAATCATGATCATGATCACATACAACGTTGGTCAGTATGTAACCATGCAGTACTAAAAGTAATCATCACGATTATTATGAGAATATATAGCAGAATTTCTCGTTGGTTCCATTCTAATTCAACACTTAATGCTCGTGAATAACGACCGGAATGCACATAATAAAAATAATAATCAAGCATGTAATTTAATGAGCAGAATTAAATAGTAAGGTACATCACGTGATTAACTTTTGTGCATCCCATGAGATGATAGTAGTGCAGCCTAGGCATCACGGGCTGACGCTTAAATGAGCAGCTAACTTATAACCGGTATTAACCGAAACAAATGCATGTGTAACCTGTCAAAAGTACAACAGGGCACAAGCTAAGGACGTAACTGTATGAAACATCACCCGAGAGAGAGAAAAAAACTCATAAGATACTGAATCATACATCACACAAATAATTAAACAGCAATCTATTGTTTCAAAATAACAAACAAAATCCAAAAAGTAAATAAATCAGCATGTGCTCTTCCTGAAGGTACTAGGCATCGATGGAATTAAAAATTAAACAAGCTGCCCGTGCTAGTACTAGGCCATTATCCAACTCTGATAACACAATGCCTCCGTGCGGCCCAGTTATAAGCAAGGCCGGTCTAATGCCCAGTCTTAGTGATACGCAAGTCAGTTATGCAAAGTGCAAAGCCAAATCCCGAATCAACCTAGCCAGCTCTCGCTCCGCCGCCACTACTCACGGAAAAAAGGATCGATCGAGCGCCGGCGGCCGTTACGGTAGTGAGCCCGAAGTGTGGGAAAGGTGCTGATGCGCGCGATCCGGGCTACTGCGTCCCCATAATGCGCACGGCGGCGGGAGTACCGCCCTGATGCGCGCGGAAGGAGGAGGAGGCCGAGGCGCTGCCTTAGGCGCGCCCCTAATGCACAACCGTAATGCGCACCACGGCGGGCGCACGACCCTGAGGAGTGCGGCGGCGCCTGACATGATATACTCGTGATGCGAGTATCGCTCATGCGCAATCGAAGACGATGGCGCTCGAAACTGATGAGCGGATGCCGAGGTCCCATGCGTACAGAAGGTGTGATTTTCTACCGATGCTGCTTAAAGCGCGTGGCGCCGATCCCTGAAACTTGTGTACGACGGTGTGATTTTCCAGGCAAGTTCTATCAGATTTGCAATTTCTTTGCTAGTAGGATTAGTCTACTGCAGATTATCAAATCGAATCATGTAATTAGATCCAGCCATGCTACTGATACCAAATATTAGACTAATTCTGAGATTATTCAACTGCTAATCGGATCGTATCTAATATACATGAACACAATTTGATCTGATGCGGAAATTAGGAGCAGTAGATTGATTATACCTCCGTCTGGTGATGCCATCTTGGGTCTAGAGAGGACGAAGAACTCGACAACGTCTCCAGCACCTCGCCGGAGTAATGGAAAGTCTTCACGTCAATGAGCCGTGCTCTCCTGATTGGAAAAGGAGTGATTTTCGGAGTAGACGATGGCTAATGCGATGGACTAATTCGTACGTGCAAATCTACTCCTTATATAATGCATTGGCTTTGACCATGGGACCTGAACCATATTAGCGTTAATTCAGCCCCCCAATCACGGGCATGATTTGTTAATTTCCATTTAATTGATATTAATCCTGAAATTAATTAATGGGTCAACAATAATTTATGGTAATTAACCTTTTTGACCATTTGATCACATAATAATTACAACAACCATATGTTTGGCATCTTCTAAGCAGATGCAGACGAGTCTGAATCTTACATATAGCAAGACCCGGTCAGCGCTGATACGATGTGTGCTGCCATTGTGGATGTTGGTCTGGCTCTATGTGTCTGAAGACGTGTCGGCGCTGATCGATGTGCGCCGTGCTGATACGATGGTGTGTGCGTCTAGCTCTATGTGGTCCGGGGACAGTTTGAGGTGAAACCAAGGTTCAGGTGATACCGTGATATAGATTTCTGGACCATTGGATTTCAGATTTAACGCATCTGAGAGGCCAGTGTACCAGCACACAATTCCCAAACATCTAAATAGTTTCTTTGCAAAATGTTCAGAGCATTAACACCGGGGAGCCATTGGATCTGAGATCCAACGGCTACCAATAGCTCGTAGCATGGTAGCATGTCAGGCCCGGGAGCACCTGATATTCTCCCGTGTGGTCGAAGCATGTGCGAAAGGGAGCGGCGCTCGCCTCTGCCGATTTTCGCTTTCGCTATGTATATAGAAAGAATTCCTTATTTAACACTATCTTAAAGTTGAATTCCCTATTTAACACTGTCAAAATATTTCTTCCCTATCTATCATCGACTCTAAATTTCATTCCCAATATAACACTTTCGTCAATTTTTTGAGCTAACAGTGTTAAATGGTGCTTGAAATGACAATACTACCCTTGGCACTAGTATATCACCAAAATTTTCATTATATTTTCCTCGATGCCTCTGCTAGTTTTAGAAAGCTAAAAGAAATCATCGAAGGGCTGCACATGTACGTGCAAAAGCTAGCTGCTTCATTGATTTTGCTGGGGAATAGTGCATGCACGTCTAGCCGTATGTGACGCACGTAAATGTGAAAAGCTAGCTTGCTGGATCGATCAACTCCGCTCTTTCGGCGAAACGAACCCAAACACGACGTGCTGCCACTGGCTCCAGCAGGTGCGGCACAGTCTGCTAACTCCAACTTGCATACGGATTACAGAACACTTCTCGTCGTCGTGCCCACGTACCACCAGAGCCTGGCCTATCAGCCTATCAGGTAAGTTTAGGAAAATTAGTTTTAGCACAACCTTTTGGCCACACCGACTCATGTTCCCACCTTTAAATATGACACGGAAATATAGGGGCAGATTGGCTAGATGTTTGAGGGTAAAATTGTCATTTCATACATCACTTAACACCGTTAGCTCAAATATTGTACATAAGTGTTATATTGGGAACAAAATTTAGAGTTGATGTCATAGAGAGAAGAAATATTTTTTCAGTGTTAAATAGGGCATCCAATTTTAAGACGGTGTTAAATAAGAAATTCTCTCATGTATATATAGGAGGGTTGCCCTGGTCCGTTTTCCCGCCGTTTTTCTGCTCTTTAACAACGTCTAAGACCTCTAAAAAAAGCACAAACACCAATGGAAATTAAACATGTGAAAAGAGGAGAAGGACCATGCTAAAACTGCTCAAATTCAAAAAAAAACTCATACAAAGAATGGCGCGGCAAAGCGCCCAACGACTTCTATCTGGTACAGTAACCAAATTAGCAAAAATACTATTCCGTGCGATATACAATAAGTGTCGTAATTTTAGTTCATACTGTGATATAAGGACACTAACATGAGCCAAACTCAAAATTATTCGTTGGAGCCACCTGCACCAAAGCCTAACTGAATCGAATACAAAGTTGCAAACTGTTTGCATATTGGTGGACTTTCCGAACTCAACACATCATGGTGCAGACGATTCTGAATCCTATCCGAATCAAGCTCAAGACAATGTAATATGGCTGTGCGTGCTCCGGTTCTCCATCCGTATCCAGGAGTGGACAGAGAACGGCTTCTCGGCTATCTCAACGATCCTTGCCCCTCTTGGCCAGTCACCATATCCGCCGTGACCCGTGTGCCGCGCGAAACACAGCCACAGTTTCTCGTACGGGCAGCACCAGTCGAGCCCGTGGTTGTGCCCCACGAAGATCGCCTACGTACACATCAAAAGGTAACCACATTACACAACTTGAGAGATGATCCGGCTGTAGTTCATCAGAGTTTCAGACAAAGTAGTAGTCTACCTTAACTGAAGACCTCTTGGCAAGAGCGTCCATCATGCCCCATTCGGCTTCTTGTGGCGCCACATCCTCCTCGTTGAGGGAACCAACGCAGGGCTTGCAGATCTCAGTCTTGGACTTTGGAGCCACCTTGACGTATGATGTGCTTGGTATGTGCCAGAAGATGATCTCAGGAATCCTGCAGATGATTGCAAAAGATTATACAAATTGCAACATCAACATGCCAATGTCACTTGAGTAGTTGTTGAGTAGAGCTTGATCTCAATTGCTGCAAGTTTCTTCTGACCTGCCATCTGGATTGAGGAAGTGAGACTGGCTGTGGAACCACCGGACCTGTGCAGAGGATATGACTTCCGGGTAGGATCCACCGCCTGAGTCGAGGAAGTACATGAGCAGAGCAGGGTCTTGTCGTTCCTCGTGCGAGAGCACCTGTAGCACGTAGTTGGAGATGCCAGGCCAGAGCTCCTGGGGGCCGACCATCGAGCGCGATAACCCGTCGGCACCGTCGCGGTTGAGCTCGGCCGTCATCAACTCGATGCGCGGCGTTCCTCTGAAGCTGCACCCTGAACCATTCACGGCACACACGCACTACTTACGGACTGGTTGAGTACATAATTCAGAGCGATTTGGAATGTTCGGTTACCTGACGCGGCAGGTGGGCAGTGCACGGGCGGGATGCCGGCGGGGGAGAACCACTCCGGCGGCCACTCGAAGGGCATGTCGTCGTGGTTGCCGAACACGGTGGACCACGGGAGGCCCCTGCGTCGGGAAGCAGAAATTGCCCTGTCCCAGTACAGGGTCGCGTTGGGGATCGGCACGTTGTTGGCTGTCACGAGGTCGCCGAGGTACACCACGAAGTCTGCCAATAATACAGCACAAGAGTAATTTGGAAGGTAAAAATTCAGAGGAAAGCTGGAATTCAGTGAAAGATTCAGGGCAACTGATTACCAGGCTTCTCGGCGTCGAGCACGGTGGCCATGACGCGGTCGGAGGCGGCGTCCTGCGCGGGGCCCCAGTCCGTCCAGGCGTTCTCGCCGTAATGCAGGTCCGCGAACAGCGCCACCTTGAACCGGCCGCCCGGCCCGAACCGCAGCGGCGCCGGTGGCCGCAGCACCGCGGCGCCGGTGGCCAGGGCGGCGGCGACGAAGGCCACTGCAGCCACGAGGCGGTACTGCCACCACCGCATCTGGTGTGATGCGTTCTCGGTGGTGGTTGAGCTTTAAACGAGGCCGTAGCAGTAGCAGAAGACCACGATCCAGTGTCTGGAAAAAGCTTCAAGATTATTGGCGTGCCATCACTGCTGCCTGTGCCGCCGCTCCTCGACGGGTCACGGTCACAGTGGCAGAGACGCACGGACGTGGCACCTGGCACGTCGTCCCATCTTGTGAAGTTCGTACGTTAGATTATCCAAAGGAATTCACAAAATTATGCAGAAAGCCAACCAAGAATATGCGTTCCTTAGGCCAACTGATGATGGCGATGTTCAGGTTGGTTTATCAGAAGAAAGGCAGAGGCGGCAAGGATATCCTTTAGGCACCAAGAATATGCGGCTGGTGGCGATTCGATCGAGCGAGATAAAATCCCTGCCACCTATGTTTTTTCAAATGAGCTCGGTGAAGAGTAAAATCGAAAAAAAATCAACAAATTTGAAAAATTCTGAATTTGTTTTGTGAGAAACAATGATAAAAGTTTCAAATGCTTGCAAAAATTTGTCATGGAATCACATTCCTGTAAGGCATAGTAAAAAACAAAAACACTGTTCCAAAATAAAAAAATCAACAAAATTTAATAAATTTCTGATTTTTTAATGAGAAACATTGACAAATGTTTCAAGTGCTTATAAAATTTCGTCATGGAATCACATTCATGTAAGGCTTATTAAAAAAACAAAACCAGTGTTCCAAAATGCTTTTAAATGTAGCGATTTTAATTTTTTGACCACGCCTTCTTGGAATGTGATTCCATGACAAGTTTTTGTAAGGGCAGTGCTGGGCGCCGGCGCGCCGGCCCAAATATGGGCCGGTCGGCCCCCAGCCGCCTGATACAGCTACAGGAGACCGTCACATATGCTCCTAGTCGCCTTGTTCCTCCCTTCTCAATCTCTTCGTTCATTTCCCACCGGCCGACGCACCAGAGCTGGACGAACAACACGCGTGAGAGAACCCCCCACACCCCGCCCTCCCGACCACCAACAACACCGATGACGTTGTCGGCTCGCGGCCGCTCGCCATCCTCCCTCCCCAAAAACCGCAGTTCCAGGAGCCCACCCATGGTCGCAGCAAAAATCCCACGCCGCTCTAAGCTTCCATGGTTGCCTGGCGCAGCAGAAAAAAAGTGCGCCGTCGTCGCCCGTGGCCCTTGTCGTCGTCTGGTTGCGGCAAAAATCCCACGCCGCTCTAAGCTTCCATGGTTGCCTGGCGCAGCAGAAGAAAAGTGTGTCGTCGTCGCCCGTGCCCCTCGTCGTCGTCTGGTTGCAGCAAAAACAAAACGTGTGTCATCCCCGCTGGCCATAATTCATTGTTGTGGTTGTAGCAAATTTGACTGCCGGTTGTAGCTTTTCTGCTGCCGGTTGAAGCAAAAAATGCATCTCCACCGGACCACCGTTGCAGCTCCGCTGGACTGCGGTTCCAGCTCTTGTGGCCACGATTACAGCTCCCCTTGCCTGGTTGTAGTACGCCATGCCGGTGGTCGTGTCGTCCACGGTCACCGACGCAACAAAAATGGTCGTCGGTAGTAGCAAAACTAACAACGGTTGTAGCAAAAATCGGCGTCGGTCGTCTTGCCGTGACTGTTTGTAGCAAAAAGAGATGCATGTTGTACCACTGAGGCTCGTCGGTTTTAGCAAAAAATCACCATGGTTGTAACCTCTGGTTCCAGCAAATTTGCACCGAGAGGTGTAATCCCATCATGGCCGCTTGCAGCTCCGGCGTGGCCGGGTCCGATGAGGCATGCAGAGCTCCGGTGGCATGAGTCCAAAGCGGATCTGGCCGAGGGGGGCGGATCGGTTGATTCCCTTGGCGACGGCGCTCTGGGAGGCCTCCGGGCGGCGACGGTTGACCATGGCAGTGTGGCCTGAGAAGGAGACAGAGAAAGGAGAGGCAGAGACGAGCGACGAGAGAAGAGAAAAGGGAGGGAGAAGATGCATGTGGGCGGGCCTCCCATCCTACGTGCCGCTAGCCAAGTCGCTTGTCAATATTTCTCACAAGATTTTTTTTGAATTTATTTTTATTTTGCTGTCACCCAAGCTCATTTGAGCTTGGCCTGAGAAACTCTGCGTGCGAGAAGACCACACTACAATGCGTGGAAAATACTTTGTCGGTGCCACGATGACGTGCCGTCGCTGCTCTGTGGCTACTCCTCGATCGGTCACTGTCACAGTCGACATCAGAGTTGGCACGTGCACGCAGAATAGTCGTGTCCGCTGCACGCACCTGGCTTTCACCTTCACCCTCGTCATCACCTACATCAAGACCAGACCACGGTGACCGACCAAGTGGGTGTCACGTTCGACGTCATCGCGTCGGATCCCGTACGTGCCTGCCTGCGCTCGTTGCAGAGACACTATCACTCACTTGCTGACTTGTGCGACCAGCAAAGGATGGTGGTTTCCATTCTTTGGTCCGTACAGGGGCCAGTATTGTTTACATGTATATTTCTCCAAAACACGTATCCTATTGTGTATATGTAATTATGTATGCATTCATGCATAAATCGGACTTTAAAAATTCTGTTTCCTTGGGATGGACATGGACGTATACAAACTAGTTTAGTCTAGTGATGCCGTAGCACCGGCACTAGCAGTAGCAGCATTACCATTTGGTTTCGGCTTCCTTCGTTCAACTTTGACTACCGTTGACTCACTCCCTGCGCGGCGGCTATAGATGTGGCATGCACAACCACCGCTCGATCCCATTCGTCCATCCACAGCTAGACCACCTGACAGGTGGACGCAGGGGCAGGGGCAGGCGCAATGAGCAGCAGCAACAACGGCGGCGACAATGGCACCGCCGGCCGCGGCTCGACCACGACACCGCCGAGGCCGCACTGGAGGAGAAGGGACCCTACGGCCACCGTCGTCTACGTCGTGCCACCTTCCCAGTTCCGCAGCGTCGTGCAGCAACTCACCGGCGCCGCGTCGTCCAACACGGCATCATCCGACGCTCAACGTTACATTGTTGCGCCCTGCGTCGTCCACGCCAGCGCGGGCCATGCGGCGGCGGGGCGTCGTGCTGAAGTTGGTACTGGCAGTAACACCACGACTACAACGACGATGAGGCAGATGTTGGAGGAGTGCATGGCCTGGGCTTCCGACGACCATGACGAGAACTAGCTTCATAGCATAAATCGGCGGCACAAGTTACACATAAATTTTCTGTTTCCAAACAGACGGTTTTTTTTTCGGTTAAAAACAGACGGTTAACTAGAGTGTGCAATTGTTGTTTCCGACCTCAATCGTCACCAATGTTAAACATGATGGACATGCATACACCCTTATGCGATGGAGAAAACCGAAAGAAGTAGATATTGGAGAAATTTTTCCTTGTGTCAGATCGGACAAGCCTGGCATGGTACGGTGAAGAGTTAATATGGAGCATCTCTCCACAGTTGCTTGTACTACATTCATCAGTTTAATAATGTGAACATATTTCTTCATGCAAAGCTCCTACAGTTAAACATTGAATTATTACTCCATCTAATCCAAATTAATTGTCCTTGTTCTATTCTAAAGTTGTACTACTAAAACAGCGACACATAATTTGGATCAGAGGGAGTACTACTTTCAAATAAGAATAAAATTAGTCCACAGCTAGCAGCATTAACATATGGTAAAAAGTACGTGATCAGTAAAGGTCAAATTAACTTTAGTGCTGATAAGAAATTATACTTTTCTTTTCAAAGGTACCACGTGCTTATTTAAAAATAATCATGTGCAGGTTCTGTAGATATACTTATACCACAAGAGCCCCTGTGTTGCAACGGGAGGAAAAAAAATACCACAAACTCTTAGCCCAATAGTCATTACTGAAGACCCCAAAGTCCACGTTCTTTATTTCAACATAGCATCTCATCTGTGTTGCCGCTTATCCTCCTTTCCACCCTCATCGACGGTGTCCTCAGTGCCCACGCAATTACAATGCGTTAGAATGTTCTCAACCCTAAGATGTCACTCCCTGTCGACATAAGATGAGCAACCTACATTTTATTCTCCCTGTGAGGTTTCTCTGAGACGTGCACGGCGTAATTATCGATGGTATCTTTCATCTCTAATCTGGTTTTATTGAGATGTTCATTTGTAATCCGGATTAACATCGGAACGATAGAAAGACCGATCATGCGCTACTAATTAAGGTTACACCTTAAATTGGTTAACAACTAAATAAAATCATATTCGGATTCTACATATTTTTCTAATCAAAATTCGTAAATAACATTTCAAATTAGGGTTTAAAAGATATGAATATTTTTAAGAAACATTTGCTTGAGATGGATTATGGGTTGATTAGTCCCAATACTTGAGAGTTTTCTCTTTATTCCTGTTTTAAAGATGGATTGTGGATTAATTACCAAAGAATGAAGGGGTTTTGGTAAAAGTGCCGAAAAACGATTCATTTCCTGTCACTTATGGGTGGAATGTTTTCTTTTTGAAAGACCCAACATGCTGCTGGCATTCATTCATTTAGTAGAAGAGTTCGGAAAACAACGTTTGATCAAGCGATCAGGTGGATGAAAGAAGAGGGTACAAATCAGTAACACGCCTTTGGGCGGGGTCTAAGCTAATCTCTCCTCCTGATGCCCCAAAGGGGTGCTCTAGGCCTTTTGCCCCGGCATGCTGCCAAAGTTGAGGTTGCGCCTGATGCTTCCTAGGATGCATGCGTCCGACGCGGTCTTCCCCCTGAAAGTGCATGCATATCTTTGTTGCCAAATTTCCGAGCAAACCAGCACGATCATGGATCTCATGGCTCTTCTTTCCTCCCCGGAGTTCGCCTTCTGAATTATGCGCCAGACGCGTTCAGTGGTGGTGCCGCCCCTTGTCCAGGCCGACCAGGAGCATTCGCTGAGAAAATTCAGGTCCAACATAGGGCAGAAACGGAAATGCTGTGCAGACGATGGATCGATCGCACGACGGTTGAACGATGCCACATCCAGCCGTTCACTGGACTTCGATGACATGCATGGACGACATGATGTGCAGCGTCGTGCACAAATCGTTCGCGCATCGTCGTCTGCGTAGCAGCGCTCGGGCAGAAACCATGAACCGGACTATGAGTCAGACGAATACAGTATGTAACCCATCAGTGGCCGAGCCTGACAAAGCTGGCTAGGGGGGCCAAAACACTAAGCTCTGCTAGTGTACCGCTCCAGCTCTTCCATGCATGTCACATCTCCCCCACTGGTTGTGCCAACCCATATCTCCCCCACTCATCATGCATGTCACATCAACTGCATGCTGCCATGCACGAATTGATTGTAGACTGGCACCATCATCTAGGACAGGAATCTCTCTCCTAGGTACTACTCCTACTTGATCCTGCATCATTAATAAAGGGTTAATAGATGATTTTAAATGTGTTTAATTTAATGGGCTGAACTGTGATTAATTATTCTTAAATAATAATGTGAAAATACTGTTGTTAATTTGCTACTTGATACTCCGCGAGTAGTTCCAAAGAAAACATATGGATGTACCGAAGTTTATGTGGAAAATCCAATATGAACTTTACGATTATAATCCGCGAGCTTTATGGAAAAAATCCAATGAACTTTAATGTTATAATCAGTGAACTTTATGGGAAAAACAATGAGCTTTACATTTACCTAGCTCGCACTTTGTATGAAAATTCTGAAGAACTTTGTTGTATAATTTAATAAACTTTATGGTTGGATGTGCTGGTCATTTTTTGCCAATTGAGATTTTTTTTATGAAATATTACATGTACCTAGCTGGCACTTTGTATGAAAATTCTAAAGAACTTTATGGTATAATTCAATAAACTTTTCGTCTCTGTCATGTGTTTGATATATAGTAATTTCCATCTCCAAATTTAAATATGTTGATATTGGGCTCGTTTCGAAGAGCTCACCATAGAGAAGTCAAATAAATAAAGAAATTTATTTTTTCACAAAAGCAATTAAAAGATATGGTGATATATTTATTTGTAGTGCAATTTTACTTTGAAGAGTAGATAACATAGGCACATGCAGCTTCTGCTAGCTGTATTAGCGTCAGGCATGCACTTGATCCATCATTTCAACAGTGGGCCTAGGGAATCTAGCAGAGAGACGTGGGAAACGAGAAATGGGTTGGGACCCGCTGGGCCTGGGTGCGCTGATCTACATGATTCGGCGACGACGAGGATTCGCGTTGCGCGCGCAGTCTGTTAGGATTCGCCATATTCGTCCAGCTCTCCCTCGCCATGGGCAGGCAGAGCCCGGAGCCTCGCCTGATGCACAAGTTGATGCTTTCCCCCACCAAGATCATCGCCGTCCCGTCGCTCTCCACGGGAACCCACCCACCCTGGTGCTCGTTGTAGTGAGAGACCTCATACGGATGCTCATTTAGGAATTAGATCAAGCCTCTCCTGTCGGTGGTGCTCACGGAGTCACCATCAGAAAGGTTGTCACGATCCACGCCGACTCGACGAGCACTGCCCACGCACACTCCTTGTCTGGACACGAGATGTGCAGGCCGGTGGCACCCCTGTCCGGCACCCACGCATTAAGCTCATAATCCACGCTTACCGTGTAGAACAACTCAAACAATAAAAAATAGCATGCTTTAGCGGCGCTAATAGCACATTATAGCGTATAAAGAATTGTCTCGTTACATAAACCAGTGTGCAATATCTCGTTAATAGCATATTTTAAGGCTGTCGCTATTTTATATAGTGCGCTATTTTTTTTTCTTGTGTAGAGCACGCCCTTGTGGAAGAAAACGTCCAAGTACTTCTTGGGCCTCCATGGCGGCGGGCGTAGCATCGTCCATGACTTGGCGCGCGGCGCGAGGAATGAGAGGCCATGCCGCCGTTATGGATCAACATCACTGCATAGGCCCCCAGCCGGGAGTAAATTGTTGAAATTCATCACATTTGTAGCTAGGATAACGGTTGACCACTATTTTTGCTGACAACCATCAACTCCGGGTCAAGCGAGTAATAAAAAAAATGATTCGGAAATGAGTTGTGTCTAACAGCAAAACTGATGGATGGGACCCGCCTGTCAGGCTGATGTGGCAAGAAGTAGTCCTAGTCAATGTGTTGACCTGCTGAGGTGGCAGGGTTCCCATCTGTCAGCCACACGTCTTATTTCCCCCCTTCTCCTTCATCCCGGCCTCGTCGTGTCCGGTACCTGTCACCAGCCGGACACCGGACCCCGCCGAACCTCCCCCCTTCTGCTCCTTCTCTTTCCTCCACCTTCGTTCCGTCCTTTCGCTCCCCTCAGTCTCTCGACTCTCTCTCGCAGGAGCAACGTAGCCATGGCCGCACCCGAGATGCACCACCAAGAACCGCAGCTCCCGCCAGAGCTCCCATCATCGAGAATGGACCCGTCGGGTGTGCGTGTCCCAGCGGGAGAAGCCCAGGCCGGGTGCGCGTGTCCCAGTTGGAGCACCGCAGCCATGGCCGCGCCCAAGATACACCACCGAGACCCGCGGAGCTTCCGCCGGTGCTCCCGTCGTAGGGAACAGATCCGTCAGGTGCGCATGTCCCAGGAGGCGCCGAGATGGAGATGCACAGCCAAGACCCGCCGCTTCTCCCGAAGCTCCCGTGGTCGGGAGCGGATCGCAGTAGGCAGCGTTCAGGTGCAATGAGTGGTGGACAAGCACACACGACTTGCTAGCAGGCAAATGCAACCACCTGAGTGGTGGTCAAGCACATACAACTTGCTTGCAGGTCTGCATGTGGCCAGATGCAAAGTGTTGCGCGACGAGGTGCTGAGGACGAGGTCCTGGACGAGGAAGAGCTCAAGTGGAGCTTAGCGTGGAAGAACATGATTCTATATGGTATAATACAAGGGTACAACATGAGCAGATTTAAGACTCGCCCACCATTGACATTTAGCGGACATCATAGACAATACTCCCTCCATCCCAGAAAAGGTGGCACAAGAAAGAAAAAAGAATTACATTTATATGTTAAAAGATGAGAAGAATGAAGACAATCCTACACAATAATAGCAGTACTATAGGCCCGTCAGAATATGAGCAAAACGAGGACAACCATCAGAAAATGGCACTCCATCAACATGACGTCTATTGAAGTTGTCTTCCAATATGCGGTGGTAGACCATAGATATCCAGATCAAGTATTTCATGGTGCCAGTACGGCTCGGGCACCGGCCACCTGTCATCCAAGATACTTTCTAATGTAATTTTGTCATGCAGTAAATACTATGAGCTACCAGAAAGATGTGGTATTAAGGAACATATAGAATACCTTTTATGATTTATCCCACATCCAACACCATGCAGTATGCCCATGGACAACCCTCTGTCCACCAACATATTTTTATCAATGCAAGTTCATAGAAATAAGCATATGCCTACCAAAACAGTAACAGCTCGTAGAAAATTCACCTTTATCTTCGCCAATTAATCTCTCCTTTTAGAATTTGAACAATCTTACGCCTTGGCATGAAAGGTGTTTCTTCACTTCCATCATAGTGGTTCATGCCAACAAAAGCTCCATCAAAGTTAATAAGGGGGGCTCCAATTCCAGCCTGGTACAGGAAAAAATGCATATCCCGGTTATTGGGCAAGTTGTAGAGCTCTACATAGAGCAGTTTGCTAGCTAGGTTCATAAGTAGATTGCTTAAAGAGATAACTCAAACTTATGCTGGTCCAAACTCACTGGTAGAAAAAGGGCCTGTTGTCCCGGTTCGTAAGGGCCTTTTGTCCCGGTTCCTGAACCGGGACTAAAGGGTCGGTACTAATGCCCTGTCCCTTTAGTCCCGGTTCAATCCAGAACCGGGACAGATGGGCCTCCACGTGGCCTGTGCGCGGAGCCCAGGGAGGAGGGCCTTTGGTCCCGGTTGGTGGCACCAACCCTTTAGTCCCGGTTCAATCCAGAACCGGGACAGATGGGCCTCCACGTGGCCTGTGCGCGGAGTCCAGGGAGGAGGGCCTTTGGTCCCGGTTGGTGGCACCAACCGAGACCAATAGGCATCCACGCGTCAGCATTTCTGTGGCTGGAGTTTTTGTTTTTTTTAAAGGAGGGGGGGTTGGGGGTTTTGGGGGTTAATTTAGGTGTTTCATATATTGTGTTAGCTAGCTATAATTAATAGAGAGAAGTGTCCTCTCTTATGTCCGTGCTTGGTCGACACTACGTACTATACATACGTATAGAGAGGACTAGACACGCTAGCTAGCTAGTAAGCAAACGAAGGAAACAGAAGATCGTCATGAACATATATGCATACAGAGAGAAGTGATATCGACCACCTCTCCTTCTCCGAGAGATTGGTCGAACAACAAGTTCTCATATATCTATCCGACACTACCGGCTACATATATACAATAATTATCTCTTATAAATATAATCATACGGACTCATGGTCCACATAGTATTCTCCGTCTTCAGCGATCACGTGGTCAAGAAAGAATGCCGCCAATTCCTCTTGAATTGCTCGCATGCGAGCTGGTGCTAGGAGTTCATCCCGCTTCCGAAACATCTAATTTGAAAAAGAGGGTCAATACATATATATATATGAATGAATGAAACTCAACACAAATGATGGTAATAAAATAAAATTATGAATGTTATTATTTACGTACTTCATATTGTTCGTCAGTGTAGCCCCGCTCACAGGTCGTGTGGCGGATGGACTCACAAACGTAGTATCCACAGAAATCATTCCCTTATTCCTGCCACAACAATTTTACAAGAAATAGAGGTCAATCAAACTGATAAGCAAGAATGCCAAATGGTATTGATGAAATTAGCGCTTGAATCAATAAGAGATGCGTGGAACATGCTACTATAGTACTTACTTTCGGGTGTCTAAATTACAGCTTCTTTGGGAATCCTGTAGCTTTTTTGGTGAATTTTTTCCAAACCCTGTCAGACAAAGAAAACAATTACTTGATATATCAGGAAATGAACAAAGTTGCTGATATGGTGGATAATGATCGATTTAACTTACTTCTCGAGCATTTGACTCGTGTCCACATAGTCCCGGGGATCTTTTCGTCTTAAGTCTAAGACGGTTACTAGTCCCTGCTCAAGCTTAATCTCTACGAGAATATAGTGGAAACTGCACACGCATGCATAACTCATCAATTACATTACTATAATCTTGACTGATATATAAGGGAAACCGAATACGCACAAGACAATAACACTCACTTGAAGTTGTAAGGAAAGAGTATTATATCTTTGTTTTCATTTATTACCAACGATCGTAGCAAGTTGGCCTCAGTATCTGTGGCATAAAATTTAATCTCAGTTGCATCTATGAGATATGTGTTAATGAACCCAATATCACCGACTTGTCTTTTCTTCAATTCGGCGATCTTCAATCTGCATAATATAGTGAGGATGATTATAAATACATGCAATGAAAGAGTTGAGCTATATAGAGAGACTTAATGACAGAAGTAGTACTACTTACAGATAGTAGAAGGTGACCGTTGCTTTATCGAGGGCCAATTGATTGAAAAACTGAAAGAACTCCTCAAATGGAACAGGCAACAGTTCAATTCCAACGAGGTCATACTCCTTTTTAACTCTCACATACAAAGTAATCGTCGGGCAGGTAATCGCCAAGATTGCTATAACCGGGCACCATCCTCGGATCATTAGTGACGATGTCGCTAGGCACCTTGAGCGGGGGGCACGATTGCTTCGCTTGTTCGCCGAGCTGGGCAATTTGTTTCCCAGCTCGTCGTTCTTTCAGCCTTTGATCACTGGCAGTACTTCCCGTCCGCTCTGCTTCGGCAAATTCCTTTCTAATAATGCGCTCATAGTTTCCTTTCGGCGGAGACTTGGGTGGTTTTGTCAGGGCAGCCAGAGTGCGCTTCGCTTTCACCGGATCTACCTTCTCCTCCGGAGGTGGATGTTTCTTTGTTTTCACCCCTTCAAAGTAGTTCCTCACTTCTTCTCGTGCGATCTCGGCGTTCTCCTCCGGGGTCCTCTCGTATGGTAACTTCTCTGGAGTCTTCAGAGAAGGACCGAATCTGTATTTCCTCCCGCCTCTGGCTGTACTGCTAGACGCCGGCAGGGCAGACGGAGCGGTTGTCTTCTTTACTTGCTTACGAGACGAAGGAGAAGGACTACGATGCGCCGGAGCAGCCGGAGCGGCGGCAGGTCTCTTCCGCCCTTGCTGACGAGGCGGAGAAGGAGGAGGCTGGCTGCTCGGGCGCGCCGGCGCAGGCGGAGAAGGAGGCGGAGTGCCGCCACACGCCGGAGAAGGAGCCGGCCGAGTGCCCTGATCGTCACTCGCCGGAGGAGGAGTCGGAGTGCCTTGACTCGCCGGAGGAGGAGGCGGTGGAGGAGGCGGAGTGCCCTGACTTGCCGGAGGAGGAGGAGGCGGAGGCGTCCAGTTCGGAAGCTTGATGAGCTCCTTCCGCCATAGGCATGGAGTCTTCAGAGCAGAACCCAGCCTAGTCTCCCCTTCACCGGTAGGGTGGTCAAGCTGGAGGTCCTCAAATCCCTCCGTTATTTCATCCACCATCACCCTAGCATATCCTTCTGGAATTGGTCGGCAGTGAAAAGTTGTGCCGGGTTCAGTAGGATAAACAGAGCCAACAGTCGCCTTGACCTTCAAATTCATCCATTGCATCATAAGGTGGCAATTTTGAGACTCCGTGATAGCATCCACGGGATAGCTGGCAGGAGCTGTCAAGGCATGCTCCGGCTGAAGCAGCTCGGTGGAAGCCACACTGCTTATCCGCTGAGATGGCGGGGTAGCTTCGGGGGAAGCATCGGCAGTTCGTTTGCTGCATTTTGCTTCTCGTTCCTCTATCGCTTGTACCCTTGCTTGCAGCGCCTGCATTTGGGTCTGCTGCACTTTTTTCCTCCTCTCCTGGCATTTGTAACCGCCTGCGTCCGGAAACCCAACCTTCCACAGAATGGAGCCTGGTGTGCCTCGTGTCCGTCCAGGGTGCTCAGGATTCCCGAGGGCCATTGTGAGCTTGTCGTTCTCTCTGTCTGGAAAGAACGTCCCTTGCTGCGCTGCTTCGATATACTACTGAAGCTTCTTGACTGGTATGTCCATTTGATCGTTCGTCCAAATGCACTTCCCTGATACAGGGTCCAAGGTTCTGCCAGCCCTGAAGAACCAAGTCCGGCAATGGTCTGGCCAGTTAATTGTCTCTGGTTCGATCCTTTTATCAACCAGATCATTCTCAGTCTTGGCCCACTTAGGCCGGGCTACGAGGTAGCCACCTGACCCCGTGAGATGGTGATGCTTCTTCTTCGCAGCATTTTGCTTGTTTGTCGCTGACATCTTCTTACTCTTTTCCGATGTCTTGTGGGCCACAAATGCGGGCCAGTGATCTCTGATCTTCTCATATCTGCCCTTGAATTCTGGTGTTTCTTTATTTTCGACAAACTTATTCAGCTCTTTCTTCCACCTCCTGAATAGTTCTGCCATCCTCTTAAGAGCAAAAGACTTGATTAATTGCTCTTTAACTGGCTTCTCCGGATCATCCTCTGGCGGTAGGGTGAAATTTGACTTCAACTCAGTCCAAAGATCATTTTTTTGCATATCATTGACATAAGACACCTCAGGGTCTTCTGTAGCCGGCTTTAACCATTGCTGGATGCTGATCGGGATCTTGTCCCTAACCAAAACCCTGCACTGAGCAACAAATGCGCTCTTTGTCCGGAGGGGTTCAATCGGTTGGCCGTCGGGCGCGATTGCTATGATCTCAAACTTTTCATCCGAGCTCAACTTTTTCTTCGGGCCTCGTCTATTTACCGAAGTTGTGCTCGATCCGGAGGGCTAGAAAAAAGAACAAAGACTTAATTAATATGTATACATACCAAAACAATGAATGCATCAATTAGCTAGTCAGCAGAAGCTTTACTAATATATATACCTGGCCGGACTCGGTTAGGTCACCGGAGACGTCATCATGGTCTCCTTCTTGCACCGACATTGGGTCACCAGAGCCGTCCTCACGGTCTCCTTCTTGCACCGGCATTAGGTCACCGGAGCCATCATAATCATAGCCAGCTGCTTCCATACCATCGGTGTCGTTGAGAAACAATAAGCAGACGGCATCACTTCCTCGTGCGATTATGTCCCCCAACAACTCTTCTTGTACTTCGTCTCGGGCGGTGTCCATAGTTTCTACAAATATTGACAACATGACAATTATTATTCAAACATGACAGATGGATATATTAGTGTTGGGGAACGTAGTAATTTCAAAAAATTTCCTACGCACACGCAAGATCATGGTGATGCATAGCAACGAGAGGGGGAGAGTGTGATCTACGTACCCTTGTAGATCGACAACGGAAGCGTTAACTTGGTTGATGTAGTCGTACGTCTCCACGGCCCGACCGATCAAGCACCGAAACTATGGCACCTCCGAGTTCTAGCACACGTTCAGCTCGATGACGATCCCCGGACTCCAATCCAGCAAAGTGTCGGGGAAGAGTTTCGTCAGCACGACGGCGTGGTGACGATCTTGATGTTCTACCATCGCAGGGCTTCGCCTAAGCACCGCTACAATATTATCGAGGACTATGGTGGAAGGGGGCACCGCACACGGCTAAGGATATGATCACGTGGATCAACTTGTGTCTCTAGGGGGTACCCTCTGGGAGTAGGACTCCCCCCCTTTCCTAGTTGGAATAGGATTCGCGGAGGGGGAAAAAGAGGAGAGAGAGGAGGAAGGGGGGCCGGCCCCCTCTCCTTGTTCTATTCGGACCAAGGGGGGAGGGGCGCGCGGCCCATCTATGGCCACCTCTCCTCTCTTCCACTAAGGCCCACTAAGGCCCATATACCTCCCGGGGGGTTCCGGTAACCTCCCGGTACTCCGGCAAAATCCCGATTTCACCCGGAACACTTCCGATATCCAAACATAGGCTTCCAATATATCAATCTTTATGTCTCGACCATTTCGAGACTCCTCGTCATGTCCGTGATGACATTCGGGACTCCGAACAACCTTCGGTACATCAAAATGCATAAACTCATAATATAACTATCATCGTAACCTTAAGTGTGCGGACCCTACGGGTTCGAGAACAATGTAGACATGACCGAGACACGTCTCCGGTCAATAACCAATAGCGGAACCTGGATGCCCATATTGGTTCCTACATATTCTACGAAGATCTTTTATCGGTCAGACCGCATAACAACATACGTTGTTCCCTTTGTCATCGGTATGTTACTTGCCCGAGATTCGATCGTTGGTATCCTATACCTAGTTCAATCTCGTTACCGGAAAGTCTCTTTACTTGTTCTGTAATACATCATCCCGCAACTAACTCATTAGTTGCAATGCTTGCAAGGCTTAAGTGATGTGCATTACCGAGAGGGCCCAGAGATACGTCTCCGACAATCGGAGTGACAAATCCTAATCTCGAAATACGCCAACCCAACATGTACCTTTGGAGACACCTGTAGAGCTCCTTTATAATCACCCAGTTACGTTGTGACGTTTGGTAGCACACAAAGTGTTCCTCTGGCAAACGGGAGTTGCATAATCTCATAGTCATAGGAACATGTATAAGTCATGAAGAAAGCAATAGCAACATACTAAACGATCGGGTGCTAAGCTAATGGAATGGGTCATGTCAATCAGATCATTCAACTAATGATGTGATCCCGTTAATCAAATAACAACTCTTTGTCTATGGTTAGGAAACATAACCATCTTTGATTAACGAGCTAGTCAAGTAGAGGCATACTAGTGACACTCTGTTTGTTTATGTATTCACACATGTATTATGTTTCTGGTTAATACAATTCTAGCATGAATAATAAACTTTTATCATGATATAAGGAAATAAATAATAACTTTATTATTGCCTCTAGGGCATATTTCCTTCAATTAGTGGCAAACATAGAACTAATATTAATTAGTGGCCTCGACGCTGCTTCTCTAGGGTTTGGGGTGGCCTCGACGCTGCTTCTCTAGGGTTTGGGGTGGCCTCGACAACGCTTCAAGGATAAAAAAAGAACAGGAAGAAGAAGAAAAAGAGGAGAAGAAAGAATAGAGGAGTAAGAACTCCTCTATTCTTTCTTCTCCTCTTTTTTTCTTCTTCTTCCTCTTTTTTTTATCGGGAACGAGGGTCGTCGAGGGTCACCGAGCGGTAGAGGAAACCCTAAATAGCAAGTATCGTGGGTGTGAGATACATGTGGCCGTCGGTGTCGGACAGTACATCCACGTCCCACAAGTGACGCGGGCTTCGACGCCCACGTCACTTGTGGGACGTGGATGTAGTGTCCGACACCGACGGCCACATGTATCTCACATCGAAGAAGAAAAAAGAAGAGAAGAAAGAATAGAGGAGAAGACTTCCTCTTCTTCCTCTCCTCTTCTTCTCCCTCTTCTTCCCCTTCTTCCTCGCCTCTCTCATGAATGTCCGACGTTCTCGACCCTTGACCCCCTAAACTAGTTCTCAACCCTCGACCCCCTAAACTAGTTCTCGACCACCCCCCTCATGTCGAAGTTATCAGGGAGGGGGTATATCAACCCCCCCTCATGTCGAAGTTATCGGGGAGGGTTATATCGACCCCCTCCTGTCGAAGTTAACGGGGAGGGGGTATATCGACAATGACATACATACATGGAAAAAATGCTATCCATCTATACATACATAGCCACATACATATATACATAGAAAAAAAGAAGAAAAAAAAGAGGAGAGGAAGAAAGGAATAGAGGAGAAAAGAGAAAATAGAATATATATATATTGTCAGGACCCCGACTCGATGTCACATCGATCTAGCATGTAACACCCCATATCGCTTTGCGGCCTCACGCACGGTATCCCCACGGGTGTCGCCTTACCTTTGCCCGGGACCGTTTGCGCATTTTGGCACACGTATATGATGGTGTCGCTAGCATCCATATGATAAAGAGCCCGGGCTGACATGGCTAGTCGTAAACCCAAAGTGGCACTAACTTACAGGGACAGGCATTCATGACCCAGCATCGAACGTGTCGGTCATCAGCGAGTGAATCCAGGCTGTAGCACTGGGCTAACAGGACTCCGGTATTCATCGCGTGACATTTCCCCGAAGGGACAGACACAGGATCGAAGAAGGACACATGCCGGCCTGCCTAAGTGTTCCGGAGCAGTAGCAAGCTACCAGGGCTCAGTGGAAGCACTAGGAGACATTTCCCGGTAAGAGAGGCTACTAAGAATAAACAACTAGATAGTCAGATCCCACACATAGCAATACACATTACACGTACGCATAACATGCAAGTATGTGCTGTACAACATGGCATCACAGCATAACTCAACAACTCATATAGATAAAGGCTCAGAAGAGCCGTCATAGCATATATTGCAACAGGGGTCACAAGACCCATCATACAGAGCATACAAGCAACAAGCGGAAGCATTACATGTCTGGGTACAGACATCTACAAAGAAAAAGGCTGAAGAGCCTGACTATCTACAACATCCGATCAAGATCGTAGCTGAGGTACTAGCTACTAGTCGAAGTCCATGGAAACACTAGTAAGACCGAAGTCTCCGCTGCAAAAACATAAATAAAGCAACATGAGTACAAAGGTACTCAGCAAGACTTACATCAGATCCTATCATACATGCACTTGTATCAAGAGGGTAACGTGGGGTTTAGTTGCAGCAAGCCAGCTTTGACTCTGTGGCTATCCTGTTCTACGACTACCAGAAACTCTTGAGGTGAAACAACGTACACGAGTCCACTAATCACCACACAATACACTACTATGGATTCATCCCCGTCTCCCTACGAGAAGGCCATCCATAGCACTCACACTTGTCTTGAGCATTTTAGAGTATCCACTTTAAGTTGTCTATGTACCATGTAAGCATCCAAGAAGTCCATAACCGCGGACCCGGCTATTCGAATAGATCATGTTAACCCTGCAGGGGTGTACTTCTTCACACACGCTCTCGCCACTTACCGCCATGTACACGTCATGTATCTCGGCAACCTTCAAGCGGAAGCCTGGCGAGGTGTCGGCCACGACCTGACTAACCACACAAGACTCTAGTCCAGGTTTATCGCCTATTCGGGTTTCATCCGCAAGGAGATCCGGCCGGGGTGTCGCTCACGGCCCCAAACGATGTGTACAGGGTTCCCGAGCCCACCATCCGGGTGCCACTCGGTACACCAGGCCACGTGTGCCTAGTCTGTCCCAAGCCCACCCTGCCGGGTGCCACTTGGTAGAAAAATAGCACTACCTACAAACACCAGAAACTAGTTGCGACTCCTGGACAGAGATCAAGTTGGTTAATAAGTCGAGAGGGCTTGGAGCGCCCGGAGCCCAATGTGTGGTAGTATCGAGTCATTGGACAACATACACAGAACTCAGGGCTTAAGGACGGTTCCAGTGAGACAACCCACCATGTACTCCTACATGGCCTCTCACCGCTACCTTTACCAAATCGTGTTCACACACTTCACTCTCAGCATCAGAACATATCGTGACACTCCAATTCATTCCCAATGAATCAGACCTGACACAACTCTAAGCAATAGCAGGCATAGCATGGTAGGAACACATCAGTGGCTTCAATCAACTCCTACACATGCTAGTGGGTTTCAACTATTTACTGTGGCAATGGCAGGTCATGCAGAGGAATGGGTTCAACTACCGCAGCACAAAGTAGCAGATGAATCGTTGTTGTCCTAATGCAATAACTGAGAGCAGGAGCGAGAGAGTAGGGTTTTATCGAAATGAACAAGGGGGTTTGCTTGCCTGGTAAATCAACAAGGGAGGCACTGCTTCACAGACAGGTACTCTGGAACGTCTCCGGAGCAGGACCTATCGAGAAGGAACGGTGCCGGCAATCAAAACACAATCATATGCAACAATATGATGCATGAACATGGCATGTAGATGTGATGCTGTTTGAGCTAATGCATCTAGTAAACATTTGGTTTGAAGTCCATTTGAACCAAAGGTTCAAATGCATTTCTAAATTAGGTCTCTTATATATGCCATAATGTGTTTTCCCATATTCAGCATGTATAAGTTGGTTTTTCATGCATGAAACTAGTACAGATGGAAAGGTTGCATTTTTCTGATAATTTTTCATATATAAATTATTTAAATCTGAGCTACGGTTGAAATGTTATGAATTTTTGAAGTTTAAATCAATTTCTGGAATTTTCCTGATTTAATTAAATCCAGAATTTATATACTGCGCCAGCATGACGTCAGCACGACGTCAGCGGGTCAACGCGGCTGTCCAGGTCAAACCTGACGTGTGGGACCCACACGTCAATGACAGGGGGGGTTAACAGGGGTTAATTTAATTTAATAAAAAGGTTAAGGGGGGTCGGGCCCACTGGTCAGCGTCAGGGGGGGTTAGTCAACGGTGATTAGCACTAAGCTAATCACCTGACGGGCCGGCCCCACCTGGCAGGGCTCAGGCGACGGGGGCTCGTCGCCGGCGACCTCTGGACGCGGCGGAGTCCGCGCCACAGGCCACGGGGACGGCGTCTGAGAGCACCGGGGCGTAGCCCGGGCTCTCGCGCATCTGGTGGGACAGGTGGGAGGAGCGGGGACGGCCGGAGCTCGCCGGAGCAAGGCTCGCGGCGGCGGCCGGGGTTCGGGCGCGAGCGGGATCGGGCTGCGGGGCACGGGGAGGCCACCTGAGGGGCCCGGCGGCACCCCCGTGGCACCAGGAACGCGGAGGGAGGCTTGGTTTGGGCGGAGGCGGGCCGAGACGGCGGCGGCGACATGGACGGCGGCGAGAGGCTTCGGCCGTGGTGGGGAACGGTGCTACGGCGTGGATTCGAGGGGGAGAAGATAGGGGAACGGCGGCGGAGCTCACCGCGATCACGCAGAGCAGCACAGCGGGGTCGAGGAAGGCCTGGTGACGGCGAATCGACGGCGGCGGACGGCGGAGCCCGAGGAGGAAGACGATGGCGATGGTGGCTCCTCGGGGCACTCCGGCTTGCGTGGCTCGGCGAGGAGGTAGCTGGCGACAAAGCGGAGCTCCTG
>NC_041384.1:716010920-716018124 GCF_002162155.2 Triticum dicoccoides
GAGAGAGTGAGAGGGCGGTCGGGGCTGCGTGGCGTCGTCCGGGGCATCGAGGGCGAGAGAAGGAAGCAGGAGGTGGCCAGCAGGGGGGGAGGTGGCGCGCGCGCGTGCCGGCGAGCGTCGGGCACACGCCCTCGTCCTTCTGTCCGAGGAGGGGGACGACAGAAGGCAGCGGGGGTGGGCTGGGCCGCCAGCTGGAGATGGGCCAGCCTGCTGCGGCTGGGCTGCGCAGGGGAGGGGAGGCCCAGGTAAGCCCCTCCTTCTTTTATTTTTGTTTTCTAATTTTTCTGACATTTGTTTTGATTTAATAAATATATTGAATCATTTAATTTCCTTATGCCAATTTTTGCAGGAGCTAGATATATTATTCCAGAGCTCTTTTATAAATGGCATAATTTTTGGAGACATATTAATATATATAACTAATATATTTCCAATGCAAATATTTATCGAATTAATCCAAATGGCCAAAATAAATATCCATGAGCTCCTAAAAAATATTGTTTTGATTTTTATCTCTGTCCAATATTTTCGGAGAGCAACCTGAGCATTTTCTTGGACCCTTTTGGAGAAATTTTTATTTGGGTCATTTTCAAAAATGATTCTGAGGGTTCCACCAATCCTCATTTCAAATTTAAATGAAATTTAAATATGATGCACAAATGGCTAGCTAGCCTAGGTCATACCAGACTAGGAATGTGACAACTCGCCCCCACTTGAAAGAATCTCGTCTCGAGATTCAGGGGTCGACGGAAAAAAAGCGGGGTACTCCAGTCGAAGACGATCTTCTCGCTCCCAGGTAGCTTCTCTCTCGGAATGATGAGACCACTGAACTTTGAGAAACTTGATGTTCTGACGTCGAGTAACACGCTCTGCTTGATCAAGAATACGAACCGGGTACTCTCGGTATGTGAGGTTATCTTGGAGATCAAGCGTTTCGTGGTCCACTTCGCGGATGGGATCCGAGAAGCAACGCCTGAGTTGAGAGACGTGGAAGACATCATGAACTCGAGAAAGATGTGGGGGTAGTTCCAATTGGTAGGCAACCTCTCCTCGTTTAGCGAGAATACGAAAAGGACCAATGTAACGAGGAGCCAACTTGCCCTTGATACCGAAACGATGGGTACCCTTCAAAGGAGTAACCCAAAGGTAAGCTTGGTCGCCAATTTCATAAGTCATATCCTTATGATGACGATCGTACTGACTTTTTTGACGAGACTGGGCTGTTTTCAAATTCTCACGAATGATGCGAACTTGCTCTTCTGCCTCCTGGATCATATCCGGTCCAAAGAATTGTCTTTCACCGGTTTCTGACCAGTTCAAAGGTGTTCAACATCTTCGTCCATAGAGAACCTCAAAAGGAGCTTTCTTGAGGCTGGATTGGTACCTATTGTTATAAGCAAACTCGGCAAAAGGAAGACATTTCTCCCAATCCATACCGAATGAGATAACGCAAGCTCTGAGCATGTCTTCGAGAATTTGATTGACCCGTTCCACCTGACCACTCGACTGAGGGTGGAAAGCGGTACTGAAGGAAAGATGGGTTCCCATGGCAGTTTGGAAACTCTCCCAGAAATGAGAAGTGAAAAGACTGCCACGGTCTGAATTGATCTCTAGTGGAACACCATGAAGTGACACTATTCGAGAAATATATAAGTCAGCAAGCTGACCAGCAGTGATACTTTCCCGAACAGGAAGAAAGTGAGCCACTTTGGAAAGACGATCAACGACTACGAAGATAGCGTTATTCCCTTTCTTGGTCCTGGGAAAGCCGGTAATGAAGTCCATACCAACTTTATCCCATTTCCACTCAGGAATAGCTAAAGGCTGAAGGGTGCCAGCAGGCCTTTGATGCTCTGCCTTAACGCGACGACAAATGTCACATTTAGCAATGAACTCAGCGATTTCTCTCTTCATCCTAGTCCACCAGAACCTCTGGCGTAGACCCTGATACATCTTAGTACTACCGGGATGAATTGTGAGAGGAGATTCATGCGCCTCCTTAAGAATCAATTGTCGAAGATGTTGCTTCTTGGGGACCACCAGGCGGTTCCCAAAGAAAACAACACCTCGATCATCTATAGAGAAACTACCAGCAATACCCTTGGCAATGTTTCTCTTGATCCGGGTAATCCCCGTATCATGCTTCTGGGCTTCTATGATAAGATCCACAAGGGTAGGTTTCGCCACCAAGGTAGAAAGGAATCCGCGAGGAGCAATGTGAAGGTTAAGCTTACAGAATTCCTCATGGAGAAGTGGTTGGCCTTGCTGCAACATGAGATTGTTGCAATAGGATTTACGGCTTAGAGCATCAGCCATGACATTGGCTTTGCCTGGGGTGTAGGTAATCCCTAGATCATAATCTGTGATTAACTCCAACCAACGTCTTTGCCTAAGGTTCAAATCTGGTTGGGTGAAGATATACTTGAGACTCTGGTGATCGGTGTAGATCTCGCAACGTTTACCAAGGAGGTAATGTCGCCAGGTCTTGAGTGCATAGACTACGGCTGCAAGCTCTAGATCATGTGTAGGATAATTCTCCTCATGTGGATGCAACTGTCGAGATGCATAGGCAATCACATGACGGTCCTGCATAAGAATGCAACCTAGTCCCTGTCGTGAGGCGTCGCAGTAGATAATAAAGTCTTTAGTGAAATCCGGTGGCACAAGTATGGGAGCAGAAGTCAGGCGCCTTTTCAGTTCCTGAAAACTGTACTCACACTATGGGGACCACTCAAACTTTTTATCTTTCTTGAGAAGTTCTGTGAGGGGTTTGGCTACTTTGGAGAAGTTTTCAACAAAGCGGCGACAATAACTGGCTAGCCCAAGGAAACTCCTAACTTGTTTAACGGTCTCAGGTGGAGTCCAATCGAGAATAGCCTGAACTCTCTCGGGATTGACAGCAATGCCCTTACCAGAGATTACGTGGCCTAGGTAGGTCACTTCTGGCAACCAAAATTCACACTTGGAGAACTTGGCATAAAGGCGGTGCTCTCTGAGTTTTTCTAACACAAGTCTAAGATGTTCGGCATGCTCTTCCTCGTTCTTCGAGTAAATAAGAATGTCATCGAGGTAAACCACGACGAACTTATCTAGGTACTCCATGAAGATCGAGTTCATCAGGCGGGAGAATGTGGCTGGGGCGTTGGTTAGGCCGAAGGACATGACGGTGTACTCATATTGACCATAACGAGTGACAAAAGCTGTCTTGGGAATGTCCCCGTTTCTGATCTTGATTTGATGGTAGCCTAACCTTAAATCCATCTTGGAAAAGACTGAGGATCCAGCGAGCTGATCATACAGGTCGTTGATCCTGGGGAGCGGATACTTGTTCTTTATCGTGACCAAATTAACGGGACGATAATCAACGACCATCCGGTCCGTACCGTCTTTCTTCTTGACAAAGAGGACGGGGCAAGCCCAAGGAGAAGAACTAGGACGGATGAAACCCTTTTGCAAGGACTCATCAAGTTGTTTCTTAAGCTCGGCTAGTTCTAAGGGTGCCATCTTGTAGGGTCTCCTAGAGATTGGAGCAGTTCCTGGGATAAGATCTATGACGAACTCTACATCTCTGTCAGGCGGAACACCTGGCAGTTCCTCTGGAAAGACATCCGGAAAGTCACGGACTACCGGGATATCTTCAAGGTCTGGAAGAGGGCTGGCATTAAGAGAATAGAGCTGACGCTTTGCAACTCTAGTGGAGACAATGGCTATCTTGCCAGATGGGTGTGTGAGCTGAACAGACCTGGTGAAACAATCAATCTTGGCATGATGAGCTGTCATCCAGTCCATACCCAAGATGATGTTAATATCCGAAGACTTGAGAGATATCAAGGAAGCAAGGAATGCAAGTCTGTCCACAAGGATTTCATTGCCATAACTTATCCTAGAAGTTTGCCATTTGGATCCAGGAGTTTGAATAAGTAGTGGAGAGGGCATATCACAAAATGACATGTCGTGCAAGCGGGCATAGCTTTCAGAAATGAAGGAATGAGACGCTCCAGTATCGAACAAAACCGATGCCGGATGACAGTTGACAAGGAGTGTACCAAGAACGACATCTGGATCATCATGAGCGGCTTTAGCTGAGACGTGATGCACACATCCATGTTCAGTGGGAGCTGACTTGGCACTGATCATCGTACGTGATGGCTTACCACGGCCAATAGACTTCTCGGGCTGGGGTGGAGCAACTCTGGTCTGAGTGCAAATACGGGCAGTGTGGCCTGGCTCTCCGCACTTGTAACAAATCTTGGAGGTAGGATGTGGACCTGCATTGGAAGGCGGTCCACCAATAGGCCTAGGTGGAGCATACTGTTGAACTGGATGAGGTGCCACATAAGATGGCCTCGATACATATTTGGGTGGAAGAGCGGAGTTTGGAACCCAAATCCGGCGCTTCTGAGAGCTAGAACCGGAGGAAGATCCCAAAGCACGAGTGTGCTTACGAGACTCCTCGTAAGTGAGTTGAGCTGTCTCTGCATTAATGGCCTTGTTCACAAGGGCTTGGAAGGTATCACAATGATGCAGGTGGAGATCACGACGCAACTTGGGGTTGAGACCCTTCCGGAACCTGGCCTGCTTCTTGGCGTCCGTGGACACCTCTTCTGTGGCATAGCGAGCGAGGTTCTCGAACTCTCTGCTATAAGCATCAACAGCCAACTTACTCTGGGTGAAACTACAGAACTCCTCTCTCTTGCGATCAAGGAGGGCTTGGGGAATGTGATGCTCGCGAAAAGCCTCGGTGAAATCCTTCCAGGTAGGAATCTGGCCAGCTGGAAGCATAGCCACATAATCCTGCCACCAAAGACTAGCAGGACCTTCCAGGTGGTATGCAGCATAGGTGACCTTATCATCTTCCGCTACGCTCGCGGAATGCAGCTTATGAGTGATGCTACGGAGCCAGTCATCTGCATCGAGTGGCTCGATGGAATGATGAAAGGTAGATGGGTGCAAGCGAATGAAGTCATGAATGGTCACAGACTTATTGGACTGATGTGCGGTGTTCTCCTCGATACGTGCCAACAAGTGGTTGGACTCACGCTTGTTCCTTTCCATCTCTAGCATGAACTCTGTCAACGAAGGCTGATCAGGAGGATCCTCATCCCTACCATCTCCGTGGTTCTGGCTACGAGCAACGGAACTTTGCTTAGCCGATGACATCCTGAGAAACGAACCAAGGACGGAATCAGCATCAACTATGGACTATAGAATGTAGGACAAGAAATTAGTATCTCTCGAACTCCTAGGAAAATTCCGGCAGCATAACGGCAGTAAACTGCTCAGAATGAGACATCCTACTAAGAATGGGGTGGTAACATACTCATCAGCATTACCCAAGGTTATGAGATCATACTAAACGGACTACACCGGAAGTACTCGAAACTGGGGTATGACTCTGATCAATCAATCCTATGGGACTACGAAGTAGTAACACATGATCCTGATAGACGGAAGAGAAAGCCTAGTTCCTTAATCCCGTCGGAAAGATAGGATGACTCAGATCAGAAGGCCATGAGGTAAAGGAGTAAAAAGAGCCTTACGTTCCAACCCACAATCAATTCCCTTACATAACTAAAGAATTTCTAGACTCAACTTCGACCGGTTTGGCTTGGCAATCCTACAGGCAGTCAGGCTCTGATACCAACGCTGTCAGGACCCCGACTCGATGTCACATCGATCTAGCATGTAACACCCCATATCGCTTTGCGGCCTCACGCACGGTATCCCCACGGGTGTCGCCTTACCTTTGCCCGGGACCGTTTGCGCATTTTGGCACACGTATATGATGGTGTCGCTAGCATCCATATGATAAAGAGCCCGGGCTGACATGGCTAGTCGTAAACCCAAAGTGGCACTAACTTACAGGGACAGGCATTCATGACCCAGCATCGAACGTGTCGGTCATCAGCGAGTGAATCCAGGCTGTAGCACTGGGCTAACAGGACTCCGGTATTCATCGCGTGACATTTCCCCGAAGGGACAGACACAGGATCGAAGAAGGACACATGCCGGCCTGCCTAAGTGTTCCGGAGCAGTAGCAAGCTACCAGGGCTCAGTGGAAGCACTAGGAGACATTTCCCGGTAAGAGAGGCTACTAAGAATAAACAACTAGATAGTCAGATCCCACACATAGCAATACACATTACACGTACGCATAACATGCAAGTATGTGCTGTACAACATGGCATCACAGCATAACTCAACAATCATATAGATAAAGGCTCAGAAGAGCCATCATAGCATTTATTGCAAACAGGGGTCACAAAACCCATCATACAGAGCATACAAGCAACAAACGGAAGCATTACATGTCTGGGTACAGACATCTACAAATGAAAAAGGCTGAAGAGCCTGACTATCTACAACATCCGATCAAGATCGTAGCTGAGGTACTAGCTACTAGTCGAAGTCCATGAGAACACTAGTAAGACCGAAGTCTCCGCTGCAAAAACATAAATAAAGCAACATGAGTACAAAGGTACTCAGCAAGACTTACATCAGATCCTATCATACATGCATTTGTATCAAGAGGGTAATGTGGGGTTTAGTTGCAGCAAGCCAGCTTTGACTCTGTGGCTATCCTGTTCTACGACTACCAGAAACTCTTGAGGTGAGACAACGTACACGAGTCCACTAATCACCACACAATACACTACTATGGATTCATCCCCGTCTCCCTACGAGAAGGCCATCCATAGCACTCACACTTGTCTTGAGCATTTTAGAGTATCCACTTCAAGTTGTCTATGTACCATGTAAGCATCCAAGAAGTCCATAACCACGGACCCGGCTATTCGAATAGATCATGTTAACCCTGCAGGGGTGTACTTCTTCACACACGCTCTCGCCACTTACCGCCATGTACACGTCATGTATCTCGGCAACCTTCAAGCGGAAGCCTGGCGAGGGTGTCGGCCACGACCTGACTAACCACACAAGACTCTAATCCAGGTTTATCGCCTATTCGGGTTCCATCCGCAAGGAGATCCGGCCGGGGTTTCACTTACGGCCCCAAACGATGTGTGCAGGGTTCCCAAGCCCACCTCGCCGGATGGATCTACGCTTGGTACACCGTGCCACTGGTGCCTAGTCTGTCCCAAGCCCACCTGGCCGGGTGCCACCTGGTAGACTACTAACACTACCTACAAACACCAGAAACTAGTTGCGACTCCTGGACAGAGACCAAGTTGGTTAATAAGCCGAG
>NC_041384.1:716018201-716019245 GCF_002162155.2 Triticum dicoccoides
CGAGTTACCGGAACCCAATGTGTGGTAGTATCGAGTCATTGGACAACATACACAGAACTCAGTGCTTAAGGACGGTTCCAGTGAGACAACCCACCATGTACTCCTACATGGCCTCTCACCGCTACCTTTACCAAATCGTGTTCACACACTTAACTCTCAGCATCAGAACATATCGTAACACTCCAATTCATTCCCAATGAACCAGACCTGACACAACTCTAAGCAATAGCAGGCATAGCATGGTAGGAACATATCAGTGGTTTCAATCAACTCCTACACATGCTAGTGGTTTTCAACTATTTACTGTGGCAATGACAGGTCATGCAGAGGAATGGGTTCAACTACCGCAGCACAAAGTAGCAGATGAATCGTTGTTGTCCTAATGCAATAACTGAGAGCAGGAGCGAGAGAGTAGGGTTTTATCGAAATGAACAAGGGGGTTTGCTTGCCTGGTAAATCAACAAGGGAGGCACTGCTTCACCGACAGGTACTCTGGAACGTCTCCGGAGCAGGACCTATCGAGAAGGAACGGTGCCAGCAATCAAAACACAATCATATGCAACAATATGATGCATGAGCATGGCATGTAGATGTGATGCTGTTTGAGCTAATGCAACTAGTATTCAATTGAATGAAGTCCATTTGAACAAAAGGTTCAAATGCAACTCCAAAAATAAGTCTCTTAATATGCCATAATGTGTTTTCTCATATTCAGCATGTATAAGTTGGTTTGCCATGCATGAAACTAGTACAGATGGAAAGATTGCATTTTTCTGATAATTTTTCATATATAAATTATTTCAATCTGAGCTACGGTTGAATTTCTATGAATTTTTGAAGTTTAAATCAATTTCTGGAATTTCCCGATTAAATTTAATTCCAGAAATCATATTATAGCGCCAGCATGACGTCAGCACGACGTCAGCGGTCAACTGGGCTGGTCCGGGTCAAACCTGACGTGTGGGACCCACACGTCAGTGACAGGGGGGGTTAACAGGGTTAATTTAGTTTAATTAAAAGGTTAGGGGGCACCGGGGCCCACTG
>NC_041384.1:716019255-716020030 GCF_002162155.2 Triticum dicoccoides
GTCAGGGGGGGGGGGTTAGTTAACGGTGATTAGCACTAAGCTAATCACCTGACGGGCCGGCCCCACCTGGCAGGGCTCAGGCGACGGGGGCTCGTCGCCGGCGACCTCTGGACGCGGCGGAGTCCGCGCCACAGGCCACGGGGACGGCGTCTGAGAGCACCGGGGCGTAGCCCGGGCTCTCGCGCATCTGGTGGGACAGGTGGGAGGAGCGGGGACGGCCGGAGCTCGCCGGAGCAAGGCTCGCGGAGGCGGCCGGGGTTCGGGCGCGAGTGGGATCGGGCTGCGGGGCACGGGGAGGCCACCTGAGGAGCCCGACGGCACCCCCGTGGCACCAGGAACGCGGGGGGAGGCTTGGTTTGGGCGGAGGCGGGCCGAGACGGCGGCGGCGACATGGACGGCGGCGAGAGGCTTCGGCCGTGGTGGGGAACGGTGCTACGGCGTGGATTCGAGGGGGAGAAGAAAGGGGAACGGCGGCGGAGCTCACCGCGATCACGCAGAGCAGCACAGCGGGGTCGAGGAAGGCCTGGTGACGGCGAATCGACGGCGGCGGACGGCGGAGCCCGAGGAGGAAGACGATGGCGATGGTGGCTCCTCGGGGCACTCCGGCTTGCGTGGCTCGGCGAGGAGGTAGCTGGCGACGAAGCGGAGCTCCTGGGCGTGTCGGGGAGGTGAGGGGAGACCGGTGGCCACGGCAACGGCGAGCGATGGCGGCGGCAGCGCTCGGGTGTGCGAGGGGGAGAGAGAACCAGGGGAGGGAGGGAGGAATGAGAGAGTG